>NC_092209.1:239840-270325 GCF_043381705.1 Parasteatoda tepidariorum
ATTTCGGACGAATAATGGAAGAATCGTCTGCCGAAGACAAAACTTAATTCGTTTACATCCATCTTTCTTGTTTTCTGCCCTAGAAAGGGTTTATTCGATTAACAAAATAATAATGAAGATAAACAAATTTGTGAAGGGTCCGATTAAAAGAAAAATCATTTTGTGAGGGGTCCGTTTTTAAGTTAAAATATTTTGTGAAGGGTCCGTTTTTATGAAAAGATATTTTGTGAAGGGTCAATTTAACGGACCCAAATTTCTTCTAAACAGCTGTATACACACCTTGCATATCATCAACAAATTTTAATTTTAAGATCGATGTATGATTTAGAAATAATATCAAGTATAAGGCTTCAACTTGAAATTTTCAGAGATTTTACACAACGTCACCTAAAATTAACAAAAATCAGTTTAAAAAAACTGAGATTGATGTTGATTTGGCCAAATAAAAACTTTATTATATCAAAGATGTTGCTAATAATTGTTTCTAGGCAAATATAAGATTTAGACTTGAGACTTTGTACTGCGTGTGTAAGAATATATATATGTATAAACTGCAATATGCTATATTACTGTGTTACAACTTGATACTAATATAAAAAATATTAAACGCAACAAAATTCTGTAAAATGTGCTGTTTATGAAGTTGTTTGTTCAGAAAATCTTTGCATGTTGGAAATATTTTTTCAATACATTAAGCTAGATTGATGCTCTTCTTTGCTTAACAAACTATTTAACGGCAACAGTTATGATAAAATGTGACTATTTTTTTAATAAATCCTTATTTACCTGCTCTCTTCAGCATTTGAAAAAGACTGTTTATATATAAATTAACGTCCTACTTTTATAGTATTATAATTTTAAATGTATAAATTTCTTTTTTAGATTTCCCTATTCATCCTAAAGTGGCAGAATCCACAGCCATAAAAGTATTACATAACCACAGTAAGGGAACTTCCATTGGATATGATTCTCCTGATCTTCAAAATGTTTCTCAAGATGAGAATCATTCCTCCAACTTGAATGACAGTCATCATCATAGAAAGAAAGCTTCATCGGAAAATGCAAAGATCCTTGCAAGTATGTTTTTCTACATGTTCATTTCATCTTTTAGAAACATGTGCTCTTTTTAATTTGTCTCAAAAAAATAACATAATTGCCAATGATTCTTACTTAATGGTTTCTAAATGTTACTTTTTTTTGATGCTGGGCCGCTATTTCTTTCTATCTATTTTTTACAGAATTGATTAATTTACCACCCCTAGCAACGATTTTACATCAGCCCCAGTTGGGCTTAAAATTGGCTAGGTCCCGTAAGAACATGCACCAAGGGACCTATATTGGTATGTCTAGATTTTTCAATATTGGTCCTAGAATGACTTTCAATATCGTAACAAGATTTGTTTCAATCTAGGACCAATAGTGAAAAATCTAGACACCCCGATTTTTACCCAACATTATTGTAAGTCTATAAGGGTCCTACATAGAAAATGATATTTGTCAATTATTGAAAGCCATTCTAGAACCAATATTACAAAATATAGTCATCCTAATATTGGCTTGTAGAGTGTTGGTTGAGGCAAGTGTGTTCAGATCACGGCTGCAAGTTGCCCATGTGGGGCTAGGCTAAAGGACCCTGTTGTGTCTAATCTAGACTGAGTAGCAACAGTACGAGGAGTTAAATGTCGCAATTGTAAATTGCAAGTCACTTGTTCACTGTGTTCCATGCATCAAACTAGGCATGCTCAGATCACGTCCGAAAGTCACCTATTTAGAATGTTCGTTAGGGACGGCCCGCGAGCCCCCCTTTGTGGGGCTAGACCACTGACAATGACCTTCTTCTATCAACAGGTACCCAAGATAAAACAAGTTAACATGTCTTATATACTAGTGAACTGGAATTTAATAATAGTGGTAGCTACGCTACAGGCTCTGTATCGTAAGCCTAAAAGGGTTATATATAGAAATTAATATTGGTCCTATGTTCAAAACCTTTCAAGGACTAATATTAAAAAATTAAGATACCCCAATAGTGGCCCTATATTGTAAACCTTTAAAGGTCCTACATAGAAATAAATATTTGGCCACAATATAAAGCCGTTCTACGACCTTTTATTACAAAACTTATACACCTCTATCTCGATCCGATATCGAAAGCCATTCTAATAACATTGTCTAGAAAGATATAAGACCATTACAGGCTCGTTATTAAGGTCCAGTTTTGTATTTAAATCTATTAAGTATCTATTAACTATCTGGAAAGACTTAAATTATTTTTATAATGACTTTCTATATCTAGTTCCCAAATAAGTGATTTACAATACAAACAAACCTACCTATAACAGAGTTTTCTTTTTTGTTCATGAGACATTTTTGTTTTTTCATAATTCTCCAAGTACAATGTAAACATTCACCCTTTGGAAAAAAATAATTTTTCTTTGTTTGTCTATGAAACTTGATAGTTTGTCTATGAAACTTCTGATAGAAATTTTGGTAAAATTGTACAGGATTGAAGGAAAATTTTTGTTTAGGATTATTTAATATGAAATAAGAAAATCACAGTGTAAATGCTTTGTCTTAAAACTCTCAGCTGATCCAAATATCTCTAAATTAATTAATTAATAGAATAAACACATATTTTAAAAGGGAAAAATTGCTTTTACTCATTATATGGCTTTTGAGGATAATACAGTGTGATTTGACATAGAAAACTGAACGATGTATGGGGTCTTAAAAATTTATTCTTATTCTTGATATTACAGGATGCAAAAAAATAGGTTACTTAAGCTGCACTTGAGCTATTGGCTCCATTTAAGAGTGGGATTAGAAGACACAATGTGCAAACTGTTTTATCACTGTATTTACAGAATCATTGAATGTGATTTTCACCTTGGTCAAGATTTATGTTTAATGTTGCAAGAGTTAAAAAATTAGATTGATAAAGCTGCATTTGAAATATTGGCAATAGAGTGAGGCTCAGAAGACGTGATGTATAATCCAATTAAACACTCTATTTTCACTGAAATACTGGAAATGATAACTACAAAAATTTTAGCTTAGAGCCGTTGTGGTTCGGGAGGTAGAGCGTTCGCCTTTCAATGGGTTCGAATATCAGCAATGGTTGATACAAATTCCACACCTGAGTCGGTGCGAGCTGGCAAAAAGTATCCTGAGAGGTAAATGGATCATGGGTTAGAGTCCCCTTATGGTCAGGCTAACCATGGAATGCTTTTGTGGTTTTCCACTTCATGAAATGCAAATTCGGGTTAGTTCCATCAAAAAGGCAAAGTTTTCCCAATGCTTGATCCAGGAGTTCCCTTGTTTTCTGGATTAGATTCAAAATTACAAGTCTACGGAGTTGAACATTGGTAGTCATAAACCCAGAATTGGGTCGGTTGTTTATAAAATAAAATATTTTCACATAGGTCAAAATGACAAGCTCTGATATTAGAAAATTGAGTTACCAAGAGCACTGCATGTTTTGATTTCATTGTAAAAGTAGCAATCGAGTTATATTGATAGCTAGCAAATTTCATGGCCCGATGCCCGTGATATTTGAAAACAAATATGATTTTAGAGAAAAGCATTTATTATTTTAACTTTTTGGTTTTATTTAACGACTTTAAAATATCTGGTCAATCGGGCAATTTTATGTAAGGTTTATATTGACTGAATAACAGCTATAAAGCACCGGTTGAGTCGAACATTTCTATATTGAACTAGCATAGGCTGAATAAGGAATATAAAATATCGGTTGAACTTAACAAATCTGTATAGGACTGATATTGGCAAGATAGGGGCGATAAAATGTTGGATGAATCGAGCTATTATATATATGACCCACATTGGCTGTATAGCAGCTTTAAAATATTGGGTAAATCTTACAATTCTATATATGGCTTGTATTAACTGAATATCGGCTATGAAATATCGGTTGTATCGAGCATATATATAAATAAATAAGTCAAAGGGTGGTAGTCTTGCAAGCAGGACAAACAGGCACACAATTTTAAAAAGAGCTAATTAATTTTATTTAACCATCTTAATCAGAGAATGTATATCCAAGTGACACAAAATCGATACAAGTGCTCCTCGGTAGAAGCTAGGGAAAATCTTGCACAATAAATCTGTAAAATGTTTTGTTTTAGGGGATAAGGGAAATCTTGATCATTTTTGCCTGAAAAAATTTTTTGTTTTGATAATAGAATTTTTTTTTGTTTCTGAAGTAATTAAATCCAAACTGTAATGAATGATATTTCTCCTTGAATGAGGCGGAGTAAGAACAAATCACTGACGGAACAATCCAAAGCACCACGGGTTGAAGTATACGCAATTTATCTTTCTAGTCCAAAGGGGTTGTAAAATATTAAAGGTCTTCAGTAGTGTTCATTGTCTTTAGAACTTATGGGCATAACATGTTGCAGACATAAATAAAACATAAGCACCCATTCATCATGCAATTCTATTGATTAAAGAAGTTGCAATTTGTTGGAGAAGAATTTGTTGTTCCTGAGGTGCTTAAAAGAATTTTAATGATGAAATTTGGTTATCATCATTGAAGAAAATAAACATTAAACATTATACTATTGTCCATTTAAATCACATATTCTATATCTTCGATGTACCTCCTTCCCTACATTTTATAAATGCATGCACTTGAAACCATTCTTAATCTTCAGTAAACAGATATATATAATGTTTAATAACTGTTCAGGAATAATAGGACCGTATTCAAGAAAATTAAACTAATAATGAGGCTTGAACAATTCCAAAAATATTTAAAACTATGCATTTAATTATAAAATAATAAAATTTAAACACATAAAAATTATATGTAAAAAAACGCAATATCCTACTTATGTGTATCAAAATATCTATTCTTTTATTTAGCTCGTAAACGTTTTATATCGAATCTGCTGTAAGGATTTGTCCATTTAATTTTAATTATGAAACCAACTCCTCAGCCTTTTTTAATCTGTTCACAAATGTGCTTATACACAGTTATTTACTGCAATGTCATGGTGACTGTCTTACTTAGTTTGAATTTCTTTTAACTTCTTGAAGAAAATACTTGGGAGAAACAGGTATTTTCCTAACTTGCCGGCCCTGATTTTTTCCCCAAGGTTCTTTGTTTAATCTTTAGACAATGCAGTGCCTGCTATGGTGCTGCACAGATTCTGCTACCTGGATCCTAGATAAAATTACCAATGTTTTGCAATTGTAGGTAATATTTTAAACTAATATATCAAATAAAGGCATGTTATTTTTTTTTTTATACAAATGAGATTGACTTGCAATTTTAGTTTTCTAATAAATGTAGTGCTTAGTCAAATAAATTTCAAAATCAATGAAAACAATAATCTATTATAAGTTACAACATTAAGAAAGAAAAAAAAATTAAGCACATTTATTTTCTCTTTTATATATATGCTTGGGGCCTTAAATTTGAAACCTTAATTTCCATTACCTCTTTTAAAGCAATGTGAAAAAGTGAAAAGCTTTTAAAATTGCCTTAAAAAGAACCTTCAATAATGAGACTTATTCTTACAATATAACCAAGAAAATGCTATAAATACAAGCAATTTGTGTTTTAGACTTCTAAGGTAAAACATAAATAAAAAAATAATAATGATAAATAAATAAAGTGCCTGAAGCTTCAGAATAATTTCTTACTAATTAAAAAAAATATTTTTAATCTTTAAAAGCGAAGATTCCTAGTTTTAAGAATCTTAAATATTTCAATAAACCACTTATAGTGATTTTTCCTAATAAAATTAATTAAATCTGTCACTAAAAATTTATTCATTTTAATATACTATGCCAATTATATATAGTTAATTTGTGCCACAATTGGTATTGCCCGATCACCTAACCCATCATAACACTTACTTAAATTCTAATTAATTACCCTTTTTGACACTTAACTTTCAGCTGGAAGACTATTGAATTGAAATGCAACTAATTTCTTCTATGGTGAATTTATTGTCAGCAAAGTTTTTATATACCTACAAATGTGTTGTCGGTAGTTTTCGGTTAGCTGCATGTAAGGAAATGTAACTCTTTTTTAAAACTTTTATTTTATTAAATTTTTTAGTTAATGTCCATTTTGTTCCTTTTTTTTTTCTTCTTTCTTCTTTAAGCCGCAATGGCTCAGGGGATAGAGCGTTGGCCTTCCCATGAAATGAATCTCCAACAATAACTGGCCGAAACGAATCCGCATCCGGCTTGCACCGACCACAGTGCTGACATGAAATATCCTCAGTGGCAGACGGCCTTTGCCATCAGGCTAACTGGCGGAGGTTCTCGTGGTCTTCCTGTCCGTGTAACGCAAATGCTGGTTAGTTCCATCAAAAAGTCCTCCACAAAGGCAAATTCTCCCAATACTTGACCCCGGAGTTCTCTTGTCTTCTGGATTGGGTTCAAAATTACAAGACTACAGAGTGGAACATTAGTAGTCGGAAACCCAAAAATTGGGTTGGCTGTTCAAGGATAGTTATAAAATTAAAATAACATATTTTTAAAAAAATAATAATAATTAAAGTTAATGGAGATCTAACTTTCTTGATGACCTTTGCTTGTGCACGTCCAACCAAGAAACAAATCATAAATCCAACCAGTCACAAATAATGAAGAAAATCAAGGTTAAATTTTTTTTTTTTAAATTTGCATGAAGGTAACTCTCCAAGATGTGAGGAAAATTCCCATAAAGAGGGTCACCACCATGGTCCAGGAATCGGGATCCGCCAGACTCTCAAAAAACAGTCCTCCCTCTTTGGCACTCCAAACATCTCCAACCTTGCTGGCTCCTCTACTGAGCGTGAAGCTGCTAGGATTGAGGCATTCAACAAACTGTTAAATAGTCAAAACACTGATTTGAGTAAGTCTTATTATTTTTCTATAAGAGTTTTGAATAAGACAAGGAAAGTTTTCTCCTTTCTTTTTCAAGGAAATAATTAAACATCTTTCTAAATATTTAATTACAGTTTATTTTTAAAAATTATTTAAGTAGTAATATTTTATTTTTCAAGCATCTATGACTTGATGACTATATTGTTAGAAATTTAATATTATCTTTTTAAGAAAGCTCTATTAAAGATTGCTTTGCATTCTAACATTTCTCTAAATAGCAACATTACCAATGCTATTTTAAGACTCTGAGGAAGAAGTTTTACCTCGTTTTTTCCTTAAATTTGAATTTCTTTATGTTAATATTTCAAAACATTTGTCTTTAAAATTGACATAAGACTAGAATTTTGTAAAAAATAGGTTATAAATAATTTTAAAAATATAAATTATACACATTTAGTTCACATTCTATTATTTAATTTGTTTTCTATATATTTTGCCTAATTGCATTTGTCTAAATATAAATCGTCAATTTTATGTTTTAAATTAATATTATTTTAAATGAGTATGTTAAAAAAGTGCAACAATGTATAAGACTAAATTAAATTTTTGATTAATCTTTAAAACTAATTTAGGAACTTTAAGATTTATTTAAATTTAAGTTATTTATAATGCTGATTTTATGGTCCTTAATATTTTATTAAATAGAAATTTAAAAATTATGAAAAAAAATTCTAAATTTTTTTTTTAAGAATCTAGTAAACCTGAAAGTATCAAGGAAGCTGTGTTGGTTTGTGTATTTTAATCCTAGGGTGTAACGATAAATTAACTGTTATTTTTATGTGCTTTTTTAATTGTATCTAATATTTTATTTTTTCAGAGGAGCTAAGGAAATTAAGTTGGTCTGGTATACCGGCTACAGTGCGACCAGTCACCTGGAAACTTTTGGCAGTATGTATTACTTCACCTGAAATTTTCACCCTTGTTTTTTATTTTTTTAAATGTATGCCATACAGATTTTATGAATTTTTTTTTCAATTAAATTGAACTTTTTGTATTCTTACTGAAGCTAGTTATTACCGTTTTTTTTTTTTTTTTTAAAAAAAATCTCAAATGAGAAGAGAAAAATAATGATTATTTCTTTCCTCTCTGATGCGCAAGAAGAACAGACAAGAAAGACAAAAAAATTCTGCAGAAAAAAAAATTTTTTTTGAAAAATTATGTAGCCAACATTTTTCCCTTTCCAGATTAAAAATCTTTCTGCAAAAATTCTGTAACGTTCTGCGACAGTGTCGCGGCGTCGACCCAATTCTGCCATGGGACTGAGGCACCTCAGGATGCTTTGGAAACCACTGCTATTCTGGAAAGGAAAAAAAATTTGATGAGTGAAGTTTAGGCTTTAAATTTGTCTCTCAATATAATTTTAAAAAATCATGCATCATATTTTGTTTTATAAAATTTATTGTATTTGTTTTCTTACTAAGACAAAATTCTTTTAATGCCTCGATGATCTAAAATGTGTAGGGTAGTAAGAGCTTTTTTAATCTAAAGATTGTTGTTCTTTATTTGCTTTTTTTTCTAATATTTTTTTAAATCTTTCCAAATGGCAGTGGAGCAATTATTTCTTTGGATATCCAGGGAAATTATTATAAGCTTAAACTATACAAACATGCCTTCAGTATTTCTTTTGGAATGTTTTTATCAATTATACTTCTTAAAATTTATAATTAAAGTAAGTTATTTTTAAGATAAACATTTCAATGTATAAAATAAATGAAAATAGTTGAGAAAAAAATATAAAAGTGTTTTTTAAATCTGCGTGATGAATCTCAAAACAAATTTATGCTTGTTCAACTACATAAATGTGTTACCGAAGCAAAAATGTTTTTATTCTTTTACTATTTTAATATGTTTTTGTAACATTAATGATAGGGCTATTTACCAACATGCTTTGAGAGACGCAAGCCCTTTCTTGAAAGAAGAAAAGCAGATTATTTGGCCTTTATAAGTCGGTATTATGACATGCGGGATGAGGAAGGTCATCACGAGACTTATAGGCAGGTTAGTCTTCTTTAATTCATTCAACATTCTTAATAGAGTTTTTTTTTAACGTTTTTTACATTGAAACTATGTAGAAATGGCCAAAAAAGTGATAATTATAGAAAAACATTTGGAAAATGTGGTGAATATATCTGGAATTCTATATTTGTTTGTCTCTCAAATCATTGGAATTTCAAAAATTAGATGATGAGATCATTCCAAACTGATGGTTAAAAGTACATTTTAAATTTGTGTGCCATAATAACATCATATTAAAAGCATCAACATTTTAAAAGCTATGTAGAAATGGCCAAAAAAGTGATAATTATAGAAAAACATTTAAAAAATGGGGTGAATGTATCGTAAACCGTTGCGAACCAAGCTTGTCAAATAATTTTAACTCAAATTTAAATTTGCATGTAATTTTGAAGAAAAAAAATATGGAAATTGTTGTGAAAACAGTATCTAAACAGCGGCAAAACAATCAGCAAGCTCAAATGCAAAATTTGTTTGTTGTAATGACATTGAAATTTAAAAAACTTTTTGGAGATGGTCGTAAAATTACGTTTATTTATGGCGGAATCGTTGCGAATATAGTGTGTCAGAAAATAGTAAATCAAATTCTGTGTCATAATAACATTGTATTAAGAGCTTCAAACTTTAAAAATCAATAGATAGCTTTCTGAAAAATGATTGGAAATCGACAGAAATTTAAGATGAAATCATGGCAACTCAAGCACATCAAAAGTGATGACTTGAATTGGAAAATTTTATAAAGTATTTTGATACAAGTGTTATAAATTAATGACACTAAATAATGTTTAAGTATGATATTTTCATGTGTACTCACAAATTTAGGGAAACTCGTTTTTACATACATTAGTAGTACAGTGCCCGCCGCTAATGAAATCACCGGATAATAAGATCAGCCGCTTTATAAAATGAAATCGGCAAAAACCGAATAGTTACTATATTAATACATGTTAAAAACATCCTTTAATAAAATCAATGCCGCCGCTTTTTAAAATCAAAATTTTGACTACTTAATAAATCAAAGGTGCAATATTTCAGCTTTTTTTGTTCTTATTTATAAAATTTTATTTTTTCGAAGTTTAAAGATTTTTTTAGAAGAAGCAACAGTTACTCACAAACCTGTGAAACAGGTGTGGTTAGCACTTTCCTGCGATATACATAGTGTAAGAGTTAAGGAAAAATGTGGGTGGTAAGCGGCGAGTTCATAGAAATCAATTTATCAATGTTAATTCCTTGACTTGAATGAAGTTTGGAGAAACCTATCTCACTCAACAGGGGGTCGAATTCTTATCTTACTTTTTATTGAATGAACCATAGAAGGGAGAGAAGTTTCTTTTGTTATCTATCTTAACAGAAAACATGAATAGATTTCCAAAAACTGTCTGTGCTCATGTTCCATATTATTCAAGCCATTTGAGTAAATTATAGTTAGAGTTAGAGCACATATAATTTTTAAGTTCGTTTGGTGTTAAATTTTATCAGCATGCCGAAAAGGAAGGGTTTGAGTCTTAAAGATAAATTCGAAGTGTTGCAAAACTATGATAAGCTTCCTAAATGTTGTCAACGTGAAGCTTCGATGGAGATGGGGCTCATAATTGTTTCGAAGAAATGATCAGCAAGGAAGAAAATGAAATGGACGAGAATTTTTCACGTTACGTAGCTATTGACAATAACCTGCAAACATCAGGAGAAAAATCTGATTCTGAAATTGTTACAGACATCAAAAATTGCGAAGTTATTTCCCATCAAGAAATGGAAGAATCAGACTCAGAAGATGAAATAAACTCATCGGTGCCATCTTCAATGGAAGTCAGAAAAGCACTTAATGTATTGCGGCAAGCTTTAGAACAAAGAGGAGGAATATCGAAAACTGTAAAAACTTCTATAAACTCTCAAATGATGTTGAAACGTTAACTTTAAATACTGCAACTCAAGCAACCATTGATCGGTTTCTTGCAAAACTTTTGTAAATTTAATCTTATGTAGGGTTTTACTTTATTAAAATAATTAAGTTAGTTAAAATAAAGCATTAATGTGGTCACTATTTCAGCTTTTAAAGTGTGTGCATTTAGAATATATCATAAAAATTTATTTATTTTTTTTCAAATATTGAATCGCCTCTTAATAAAATCAGCCGCTTAATAAAATCAAAAGAGCATAAAACGAAAGTGATTTTAATAAACGGCGGGCACTGTATATCAATTTGATATTAATTTTTTATTTGTATGTTGTATGAAATGTAAAATAATTAATTAGCATATTCAAAATCTTCAGCTATTCTTTTTTATCATGTAATTTTTATTGTCGGAAAGTTAATGTTTTTTAAATATTTATTGATAATATTAGGTAATGGATGGAAAATTTCATGATTATACTTCATAATAACTTAATTATTTTAATTTAGAACATAAGTATTATTTAAACATTTGTTTTAAATAAACTAATAATAACCAAATTTAAACCACCAAAAAAACCTGGTTTGAACCAGAAAAACAATGTTATTCCTTTTTTTTAAAGAGAAATAAGCATTTTTTTTAAGCTTTACTGAAAGGACTATTTTTGTTCATGAACTTAGGGTTTTTTTCCAAAATACCAATTTTTTAAAAGTTATTGCAGTTTTTTATTGCTTTCAAGCAATAAATTTATTATTTTTTTTGGCTTTTCGAACTCTAGCGATAGATTATGTCAGCGGTTCCCAAATGGTGTTTCATGAAGTTATAAAATCCCGTGGTAGCGTTAAAGGGGTTTTAATAGTTAAAAAATTTTTCAACAGGCTTTTTTTTAGCATTTGTGGAATCTGAAATTATATTTAGATATAATTAACAATCCATAATTTATTTAATATTTTAATTGCCTTAATGAATTTATATTTAAAGTAACAGAATTTATAGAGTAAGAGAATTTTCATTTCTTAAAATAAGAGAAATGAAATATGTATAATTTTTTAACTACAATTATTAAAAATTTATAAAAAAAAAAAAGGGCATTCATTTCTAAAAAAAATACTATACTGTTTAACATTGCGCTTTTCAAATTAAAAAAAAAAAGAATCTTTAATGAAGAAATAAGTTTTTATCTGGAGTAGATTCATCTGTGAATTCAACTGTCAAACATAAAATTAAATGAAAGATTTTTTAATGATCGAACAATAAAAAAATTTCATTCATCTGATTAAATATAAAAAGTCTAAAAGTTAAAATGAAGTAGTCTTTTAATGATTAATATTCTCAGCTGTCTTTATTTGCTTGAATTATGACGTTAGGATTCCACTGGAAGAAGCTTGAGTTCTATAACCAGAAAAAATTGGAAATCGCTGGCTTAAGTGATAAAATTTCGTGTGAAGTACTGAGCTGCCAGAGGGAAAATATCGGATCCAGCTGGCACCTCAATGTAGAGGAGGAAAGAGAGGGGGGAAAGTTATATATTTTATAATAAAAAAAATTCTTTTTGTTTTAATTTGTGATTATTTATTCATTGAAGAAAGTTTTATTTCTTTCTTGATTTCTTTTTGTAAGCTGGATGTCAAAAAGTAACAGAGAAAAAAGAAGAAAAAAGGTTAAATAAAATAAAAAATTAAAGAGTAAATAATTAGATGTTGCAAGTTTTAAATCTTATTACTTATCTCAAAATTTTAAAATATAAAATACTCAACAGAGATAGAAGCAGATTCCAATTTGAACTTTTATATCTCATATTATTATAAATTGTTAACAATTATTTATCATTTATTGTTTGTTTTTTTAAAGCATTTGAGTTTCCAGGTAATTGTTCAACTCATTGTGATTAATTCCTACATTTAATTATAATAATTATGTATTTATAAACAAAATGATTTTTTCTGAAAAATATTGACTTTTAAGAAAGGGTAAAAATCGATGAATAAAGAGGTTGGTGAGCAGAGTGTTCTAGGTAAATAAAAATGATCTTTTAATGCAGTTCCAATGTGATTCTGATCAGAGCTACAAATATCCTGCTTTCTTTGTTAATCCTAAGCTTATCTTCTGACATGTGAAGGGGTGGTCTAAGATGGCAGTTCCAATATCCTTAAATAAGTGCATGCCAATTTTAAACAGATCCATAACATATTTATATAAACAAACTGGATAAAAAAAATTTGATTAAATTTTTTAAAAACATATGGTTAGCAATAAGATGTTAAAATACATAATTGGGAGAAAAGGTTTTAAAAGAAACTCTCTCATTGATAAATCATTACAAAGGATTCGATAGTCTTAGCAGCTATGACCGATTTCCTTGATGATTTTCATTATTACACCTGTTCAATAAAAATAATAAATTGGTATCAAAAAATGGTTTGACATTAAAGCATGTTATGGTAAGTAAGTGAAGAGTTTAGTGTAACTGAGCTGTATTGCATTCATTCACCTAAAAATGCAAATCCTTGTTTTCCTAAATACTGCTTGATACAGTGTTTTGTTTTATAGATCCACATAGACGTGCCCAGAATGAGTCCGCTAGTTCCGTTGTTTCAACAAGACATTGTACAGAAAGTGAGAATCTTGTTGTTTTTTTTTTATGGTACTTGAACTGTGACATATTATTATTACATTAATGTGTGTGTGTATAGGCATTTGAAAGGATACTCTACATCCTGGCTATTCGTCATCCTGCCAGTGGCTATGTTCAAGGAATGAATGATCTGGTGACACCCTTTTTTGTTGTATTCTTGCAAGACTACATACCTACTGGTGAGTTTACAACACTCTTTCATTTTAATACTGTTTTCCAATCGCAAATGCTTTTATATAAAATTGCTCCACTCCTAATTCAATTTATTCTATTTCTCCATAATACATTTTTCTCATTTAATTGTTTTCAAAAGTGAAAAAAGCTGTATATAAAAAATAAAATAAAAACTTTTTTCTAACAATTCCAGGTAGAGTAAATTTAACTGTTCCGCTTGAAACTGCTATTCCAAATAACCCCATATCAAGCAGTTATAAAAATACTCTTAAAATTCCTGAATATTGCTATTTCAACATATCGGTAATTAAAG
The DNA here is from genome assembly GCF_043381705.1 of Parasteatoda tepidariorum. Lineage (NCBI taxonomy): Eukaryota > Metazoa > Arthropoda > Arachnida > Araneae > Theridiidae > Parasteatoda > Parasteatoda tepidariorum. The sequence goes on from NC_092209.1 coordinate 253,774, forward strand.
CAAAAAACAATGTGCCTAAAGCTCAAATCAAATACAGAAATGAACATATTATAATGACATTAGAAAAGCAAAAAGATGTACAAAGTGGTTCTACCCAATTGAAACAGAGGATCAACTTTGTAATAAAAAGAAGGAAGATAAGAGGAGGCAAAGGAATAAATTAAAAGATGTTTCCATACATTGGGAAAAAGTGCAATATTATAATAATCATTAACTAAATTCGAAATATGGAATGATTCCCAAAAATTAAGTCCGGTAGATTAGTGCTACAAAACTCAAACCTATGATTGAAATTCAAAATATGTAGGGGATTGCTTAATATCCTGATTTTTGACATATCATTCATGCTTAAGTCCAATATATCATAGATCATACACACATAAAATGTGATAAATGCTGCTGCTATTAATATCAGTTATAGGTTGGTGAAATTTAATTTAATTAAAAGGAGAAAAATGACTCAAATTTATTCAAAATCTTATCGGTCTGATTTTCAGATAAACAATTAATTGTTAAATGAAAGGGAAAATACAAGCAAGAAATTCACTGTCAGCAGCAATAGCTTTAATGTAAATGAGCTCTTCATAGAGAAGATAATTATTAGAACAAATTTTAGAAACACTGTAAACATCCTAAAGCTGCTGTCTTTTTGGTTAGGGGGATGGAATGAAAGATTATGAGGAGGGAGTGAAACCACAAACAGCTTCTGATAAATAGTAATGAGAAATTCATCACATTTCTGAGAATATCTAAGAATAATAAACATTCGACTGTTCAAATATGAATTGAATACAAGGATCTATAGAATTCATAATATTGAGTTATCTATTTATGAAGGAGTTTCATTTCAAAATAGTGCATATACAGGCCACTTAAAAGCTGAGAGGGTTACCTTTTGCTTTGCCACCAATCATTTAATGAAATTTATCATTAAAAGTGAAACTAGATTTCTAGCTCAACTTGACTAAAGTGGAAATGTTGTTATAAGTCAATTTATGGCATCCTTAAGGGGAACAGTTTTTAGATTGAAAGAGATCATCATGTTTTCACTAGGATTAAATGCTCATTAAATTAACAAATTTATATGAGTTTTAAACTGCAAAATTATTCATTCTAAGAAGTGCAGATAAAATTTGAAACAAGATGCTTGGCTAATTTATAAGAAGTGGTGCGGATATTAGAAACAATGTGTTTTGTCTCATGAACTTTAGATAAAGCATAAAATGTAGCACAGTGTAGGTGTAAGAGAGCATGCATTTTAAATGATTATTAAAACACTTCGTTTTTATTGTAGTGCATTAATACTAGGATCTTACTTTATATGGGTCTTCCTCGTTTAATTTTTGAAATTCCTCTAGATATTTAACTTAGTTTAAAACTACAATTAGATCCCCCTTATCTACTTTCGTAATAATATCATCTGGGTTATTCTTCAATCCAGGCTGGTTTAGATTGATCTTTTGCCCCCTCACACCTATTTTATATCTCAGTGTTTTCATCATAGAAAAAAAATGGGTGAGAATTTCTCACCCTTTCTCAAACAGGGTGAGATTTCAAGAAGTTAAGTAAGATTTCTAAAAACTAAAAAAGCACAAAAACTCTTGAAAAAAAATCATTTCTTTAATTATAATACATTTTTAACGTTTTCTATTTTTTAAAGCATTGAATATTTTTGGTGCATCAGCATAGAAGATTTTGCCTTTAAAAGATATTTGTCCATCCTACATAAGTGCATAAAAAATTTGAACGTCTCACATGAAGAAACCTTACCTACGGTAAACACGTGGTTGCAGAGAAATGTGTTCTGAAAGGGGTTCCGTGGTTGTGTTCTGTTGTTCGAAAAGGTTCTGAACAATACTGGTAAATAGGGAAGCTAGATAACGGGGCAGATGTTGAAAATAATGAAGATCCAAGAAGAAANTTTGTAAAGACATTACTGTATCTCCTTCCCCCCTTTTTTTTCTTTGCTAGTTGTTATGCATGTGTGTCTAATGTCATTTGGTGTTTAGACTCTGAGGAAGTCTAGACTCTAAAGATCTGGAAAATATGTTTTCTAATAACTAACAAGAGTTGGAGTAAATCTATGATTCAATACTACATCTGAAAGAGTTTTCAACTTGGTGAGAAAATAAACTGATCTAAGAAGTGAAACTTTCCCTATAGAAAAGGACATGAAAAACAAATCTTAAATGTTGCTAATGAAAATTTTTTAGAGGATCAAATAAAGATGCAGATAAAGGCGAGTTTAAATTTATCCTAAAAACTTAAACATTGATTCCAAGAAGTCAATTTAATTTTATCGTGAATAGGGCAGGGAGATGTAAGAAACCTTATGTCGTCTTTTAAATATCATCGCAATATAACATAAATTCAATTTTTTTTATTAATATCAAAATTATGCAATTAGAAATCTTAAATCAATCAAAAATAGATAAAAAGGAATAAATCAGTAACAAAAGAAAATGCTACTTCTAAAAAAATGCTTCTATAACATAAAAAGTTTTGCTTAGTTTTTATGTAAACAAAAAAACATTAAAATAACAAACAAAATATTTATAAAATAAAAATAATAACTTATAGATTGAGAAATTCTTAAAAACTTTAGAGAAAATTGCTAGCAAAACTAACAAAATACTCTTAAGTATCAAGTGTTTTTATAATTAAGAAAAAAAAAACATTGCTTTTAAAAAATTAAGATAAAAATATAAACGATTAAAAATAAATGTAGGCTTTGTTTTAATTTTTCATAATTAAAAACAACTGAAGATTTATTGGTGTAAAAATGATCAAGTTCTGCCAAAATAAAATGCACAGCAATCACAAAAAAGCATAAGTCCTGCTGACAATAATCTAGAAGAATTGTAAAATCCCAGGTGAGGGAGGAAATGATAAATAAAAAAGTGAAGCATTACGTCTATGTTTTTAAGGCTGATCCTTGCTCGAAAATGTGATTTCAGATTCAATTTGCTCCTTGCGATTCAACATCACTAAATAAATATTGTTTTTGTAGCAGGACATAATCAACATCTTCTCAGCCAGACGAAATCAAAATCGCCTTCATCAGCACGGTAACAGCGTTCGTGTAGACAAGTATGTTATGTCGTTAAATCGCAAGTATCTTATATCGGTGGCTTAAATCTGAATTTGGGTGCTTCGCACGAGACGAAAGTCATTACATCGACTTGACGATGTATGCTTTTAAGTCGATAATTCACGATATATTTATTTATTGCTCAGCCCTAATTATGAAGTATAATATTCTAATTGCTTTTATTTTTTCACCTTTCTCTAAGTGTAACTTTTATTTTTTTTCTTTGTAAAACTTTTGTTAAATTTTATTAATATTGTATATACCTATATTAGTAATATATGTACCTTAAAAGTGTGCTCATTTGAATTGCATACTATGTTAACTGTTGTGTTGTACTGATAAGCTATAGTTAGACTCCTCTGAAAAAGCGATCTAAGTTCAGATTGATGAAATGTAACAATGTGTGAACTGTTGTATTGCAAAAACATCTTTTGATAAAAATAAATTTCCCTCTAGGTGCTGATGTCGAATGTTACGATGTGAGCACCCTGGATGAGGATTATCTTCAGCAGGTTGAAACAGACAGTTACTGGTGCATGGCAAAGCTTCTCGATGGAATACAAGATAACTATACTTTCGCCCAACCAGGCATTCAGAAGAAAGTTCACCTCTTGAAGGAGCTCATACAAAGGATTGATGGTAGATCTTCATTCACTTATTTGTTTATTTTATTTATTCCTAAAATGGCAACTTATTTAATCAGCAAAAAAATTTTCATATTTCATAGTTGTAGGAATTATTTTTTTTAAAAATTCATAACTTTTGTTTTTGCGGTTGTCGGAATCTTGAAATAAAATGCTATTTTGTTAATTAAAGAAGAAAAAGATTTTTTTTAAAAAATTCTTATCTTAGTTTTACTTAAAGCAGCATTTTGAAAATATTAAATTTTCTGCAAAATTGAATTTTATGAGACAAGATAAACTCAAATTGTAATACACAGGTTATCCCTTTAACTGGCTATGTAGTAGTTTCTAATATTGAAATTATTTTTAAAAGAATCAATGAATTCCCTTCAGTACATCTTTGTATTTTTTAAAATAAGAAATCATACAATGGCAACTATTTTATTAAAATAACAGCATTGTGGACATAATGTTGAAGGTTTTAAAATGTGAAATGTTTATTAGGATTTTACAATAAATTTTTAATATTTTGTGTGTATTATGCAAATTGAAAAAAGTAAATGTTGTTTTTTGAATGGATAGAAAAATTGGCACAACCAGCATAAAAATCTTTTAACTTGTTAAAAGAGAAAAAAAGAATGCCTTTACTGTTTTCTATTAATAAATACAAGCATGTCAGTGGTTATTTAAAAACTTTTTAATTAGATGCCTTTAAGAAGTTAATTAAAACCTATTTAAATAAATATATAAAAGTCTTCACATAGTAAATATATATATTACTAAAAACCTAAATTCTAATTTTAAATTTATTTTCATGAAGATTTCAGCAAAAATTGAATAAAAAAAAGACTACATAGCCAATAAAAAAAAATTTCAATTGTAAAGTATTTTAATGCGTTATAACCTCTTTATGAAATTTGTTCAAAAAACATATACATCATAAAATATTTTCCTTGAACTTCATGTTTACATGTTGAAAAGTTTAATTTTGTATGTCAAATAATTGTAATGATTTTAGTTAATAAATTATAGATATAGAGCTACGAGTATTCTGCTTTTTATTATAATTTTTTTTACAATTATAACAAGTAAAGGTGCCTTCTCTCCATATTTTGATGCTTCTTTGCTTTTTTAAGTGAATAGGCCAAACTGATACATTTTTGTTCTTATAATTATAAATGTTATTTTTCAAATTTTTTTTAAATCTTAATATCGATTGGATGTCTCTTCCATTCCATGTTTTGTTTCTGCCACTGACTGAATACTATTAAATCTTTTGTCTTGATTGTATTTAATAATTGATTCAATAAATTAAAGTCTTTTTTTTTTACTAGCATAATACAAATGTAAATAGAATAGCAAAATTAATTTGATCAGCATATTGCCAAAGTAGTTGCTATACATTCTTCATTTCTGCCAGTATATCATGTTAGTGATTATTTATAATTGTATTAATTTTAACTTTTGTTTTGTAAAGACATTGACGATAATTTTAAATATTTAAGTTGTTAGAGTTTCATAATACAATATGCCACACAAGTTCTGATATTGCAATTTTATTGATCTAGCACTTAATTATATGCAGCTCATTTTGAATAATTACTATTTATTTAAATGAAAATTTATAGTTTTTTTTCCTTCCTTTTCCCATAGCTCCCCTTCACACCCACCTGAAGAAGCATTCCATTGAGTACCTGCAGTTTTCGTTCCGGTGGATGAATAACCTTCTCATGAGAGAACTACCTCTCGCATGCACCATACGCCTCTGGGATACATATCTGGTAATCTCTAAACTTTTGAAAAAATATTTGCATATTGACTGTTACTGGATGATCAGGCACCATTTCATAAAATACACCGAACAAATTCAGTCAATCCAATCGTAATAGAATGAAATTCAGGGGTCTGTCCAGAAATTTTGTGAAAGGTCCGTTTTTGTAAAATTGTGAAAAATTGCTCGTCATTTGTGAATATAAAATAAATGTTCAGTCACATTCTTTCAACCAGGGTCCGCTTTTGTGAATTTGTGCAAATAGGGTCCGTTGTTGCAAAAAAACTTCTTCAAAGAGTTTTTAAATTGTAAAGACATACAAGATTATGCTCAACACTGAAAAATTATAATTCAAAAAATTAAATTTTAAAAAATAAACAGCAATTGCTGCTACTATTTTAGAGATGCAACATGCAAATATTTGGTATTTAGCCTATACTACTGAATGCAGAATATTCATTACGAACGAATAAAGGAAGGAGCTTCTGCCGAAGACAAAACTTAGTTCGTTTGCATTTGTCTTTCTTTTCCCCCCCTTCCTGGGAAGGATTTATTCGATTAACAAAACAATAATGAAGATAAACAAATTTGTGAAGGGTTCCATTGAAAGATAAATTATTTTGTGAAGGGTCCGTTTTTAAGTTAAAATATTTTGTTAAGGGTCCGTTTTTATAAAAAGATATCTTGTGAAGGGTCCGTTAACGCACTCAAATTTCTTCTAAACAGACCCCTGGAATTATTAAAGTATGTTTTCTGAAACTTTGACTAACGCCTAAAGACATTCCTGCTTCGTCTGCTATTTTTTCTTCTTAATCCCATATATAAAAAATTGTGGAGAAATTTCTATAAATTTGCATACAATTGAGGAAACATTTGGAGCAAATTCTGTACAGCACTTCCACTGGTTTAAATAGAAATTAGGAAAATTAATAAACTATACACATAGCTGCCAACTCTTCCGGTTTACCCGGAAGATTTCCTGTTTTTAAAAAATTCTTCCATCTTCCGTTTTTTAATTAATATCTTCCGATTTTTCCACTCTTTGCTTTATAGCGAAAATCTGATACAACAGTGCTACAATTTCAAAATACGTCAGCGCGCTTGAAGAACTAATCCAATTCCCCTGGATCACGTGATCAACGTGTAAGCGGGAACGTAACCTCAGTGAAGAATAGGGAGAAAACTAATTACTCGCAGCCGCAAAATATTTTAGTAAATATTCTAATCTAATGGCATTCGAGTGGATTGTTATGTTTTCATTTGAAGCAGTTTTCTAGGTCTTTCGTACTCTTAATAATGTCGAAAAAAACTTATTACTATCAAAATTTTAAAGACAGTTATTCAAAAGAGTTTGATTTTATTCAGAAGTCGGTAAAAGGGAATGATTTTGCTTTTTGTATTCCATGTCGAACTGATTTCCACATTGCGCACGGTGGACATAGCGATATAGTTTTCCATGTGGGCACATCAAAGCATGTGAGAAATTTTTCAGCCATTGAAAATAACAAAAAGGATCTTTTTGTGACGAATGATAATGATGAAGCAGTGATTAGGGCTGAAAGTTTGTTTACTGCCTTTATAATTGAGCATAATTTGCCAATTAGTTGTGCCGATCATGCTGGACAGTTGTTCAGAAAAATGTTTCCAGACTCGAAAATTGCGAAAAATTATGCATGAGGAAGGACAAAAACATGGGCAATTGTGCGTAAAATTGCATCAAAAAAAAGAAGAAAAGTAATAGAAGCACTTAAAATTAGCCCTTTTACAATTTCTGTAGATGTTAGCAATGATAATGATTCAAAATTATATCCAATTGTTGTTAATTTTTATAATTATCAAGTTAACTCTTCTGAGGCTAAAGTTGAGTGCATTTTGTTGTCTCTACCAGTCTTAATAGGAGACTACTGCTGTAAATATTGGGAATTTAATTTTAAGCAATTTTAGATCACTTCAAATACCGATTGGAAATTGCATCGCCTTAAGTTCTGACAATGCACCTGTGATGGTAGGGCAAAAGGCAGGTGTAATATTGGTATTGCAAAAAGCAAATGAAAATATTGCACTGCTAGGTTGTTGTTGCCATTTGGGGAACTTAACAGCAGAGAAAGGCTCTGTGATGCTTCCTTTTCAGATTGATGAACTTCTCATTGATGTATATTACTATCTTGAGAAAAGCTCTAAAAGAAAAGAGCGACTCAGGGAATTTCAGAAGTTGCATGACACTAAAGGTAATAAAAAATTCTGAAGTCCAAGGTCAGTGATTCATCCTTATCTAACTATAAAATTCCCAAAAAATGTCAGATTGATAGTGCCAAGTGTGTTAATTCTTCAAGAAGTATCTCTCCTGAGTCTTCAAGTAAAAAGCGGAAAGTAGATTAAGTATATGATTTTTAGAAAGGATCTTCCAGCATCCTTTCTCGAGAAGAGAGACTTCTTTATTTTCTCTCTAACGATTTAAATAAAGCTTATTGCTTATTTCTTTTCAATGTTGTCAATTTGTTTGATACACTTAATACCTTTCTGCAATCCAACTCACCTCAAATTCATGTCCTTAGGTCAGTCCTCTTGAGTTTTCTGAAGGATATTCTTGTAAGATTTGTCAAACCTGCTGTTATGCAGGATTGCCAATCTTATTTGGATATCAATTACAATATGCCCTCAAATCAAAAAAATTATCCTGACTTGATTGTAGGGAATTCAGCTTCTGAAATAGTGGGAACACTTCCAGATTGTGATAAAAAGAATTTTTTTAAAGTTGTCAGAAAATATTTCTGCACAATATGTGACTACATGCGTCTAAAATTTCCCTTTCAAAGTGAAATTTTGTTTCATGCAGCCATAGCTGATATTAGAAACATTCAAAATGCTTCATTCACTAGCATAAAGTTTTTCATAGAAAGATATCCTATTATGTTGCAAGTAGCTGATGGGGAAAAACATTTGATAATTGACAAACTGCAGCAGGAGTTTTGTGAAATTCAAATTGGAAAAAAAATAATAGAATCAGTTGAGGAGAAAATGGATAAGTACTGGGCAAGAATAGGAGAAATAAAAAGGGCAACTGGTCAACAAAAATATGAAACACTATCCAAATTCATGTTGTCTGTACTATCTCTCACTCATTCAAATGCTGAAAGTGAATGTGCTTTCAGCCAGGTGAAGAAGACCAGAACTCAATTTTGGTCATCACTTAGTGATGATATGCTTGAAAAAATTATTCAAGCAGATTATTTTTGTAAAGATCAAAAATGTTATAAAATTTCATTTGATGACAAATTTTTAAAAAAGGCAAAAGCATGCACTTATCAATCTTTGAAAAAATAATTATAATACGTGAAAATAATTTATATCAATTTTTTGCTTATCTGTAATTCTATCTATCTCTTATTATAACAAAGTTTTTTTATTTCATTGATTGTAATTTACTTCAAATGTTATTAAATGTTTGTTAAGTTGTTAAAAATTTATTTACCCTGTTTAATTAAATATACAAATTATTTGAGTTATTCTTTTAATTGACCAGTTTCTTTACATTAATGACTTTCTCTCAAGGACCGTGAGTAGACTTGAAATCTTCCTTTTTTTAAAAATCCAATGTTGGCAGCTATGCTATACGTATAATGACCTGAGTCCTATTGCAATATATTGAATACAAAATTGATCTAAATGCATGCTAATGATGTGTTTTAGTTGTTTCTACAACCCAAATTTGTGTTAAGAGATCAAATGTTGTATTCTGGTTTTAAAATCCAAGAAAATCTGTTCTTTGGTTCAATTACAATGAAGAAAATGTAATATATTTTGTTAATCAATTATATACCAGTAGTAAAATAAAATTTCAAAACATATTTAAGAAAATTTTAATTTTTCTTCTTAAATTCAGTTTAGTTTATTTAAAATTAATATGAACTATATATACCTAAGCTTGAATATTTTTATTCTTTAAAACATTATATTTTCTGCGTAAGATTTTTTTTTTCTCCTCAAAAATGTCACATTATTCTTTTACTATTCAACTTTATGTAATTTTGTATGGCAATACAAATTTGTCACTATATCTTTTATAAAAATCATCATTTTAAATAATTTTAGGATCTTTCATCACTGTAATACTATTTTATCTTTTGCAGTCTGAAGCAAATGGTTTTAGCAATTTCCATCTTTATGTGTGTGCAGCATTTCTCATGTACTGGTCACGAGAGTTACTTCAAGAAAAAGATTTCCAGGTCTGTCTTTTTCTTTCATAAAGCATGTTTTTATTTATTTTTGCCACGATTCTTTCTTTTTTTTGCTTAGATTTTGCTTCAGTTCTTGATTTTAATTTTCGTTCAGGTGATAACAAACATTGAAGCTCACAAAAACATGACCACATGTGTTAAAAACCTAAAATTTGTATTAATTCTTAATTTAAATGATTTTAGTTCTTGTCTGAGCTGATAAAAAGGTAACCTTTTCTGAGTCAGAAAATTTAGGTTGAAAACTTTCTTTTTTACGATAGCAACCATAGACATTGCATTTTAAGAAATACAATATGTTAGTTACAAAAAGGTGATTGTTTGAAAAAAGGTAGGTGTTGCTAATATAATTTTAGTCATTTATAGTAATCTGGGAATAATTGTTAGACACTACATCAGAAAAAATTAAAGAAAATAGCTTGATTTTCTGCTAAAATAAAGTGTCTATTTGATCACTTTTTATATGACTTAAATAAAAATTTATCTTAGTTAACCTTGGCACCTATTTTGGTAGTCGTCAAAGACTCTCCACTTCATGGTCTGACATTGTAACAATTAATAATAAACTTCAAGTGCATCTATATTAGATTCTAAACTTGATTCAAATCAGGTTAAGACATTAATGTAATAGTGAAAAAGAAATGTTTATAATTAAATTAAGCGTTTATAATAAAGTTTTAATTTTTCCTACCTTCATGATTAGAGTTTATCAATGTTTAGTAGAATCGGATTGCTTTACATAGAACTCTTACACCTCGCCAATAATATAAGATTAATGTATTTAAAGATAAATTACCTTTTGAACGTCACATAAAGGAGGAAATTTGAAAAAAGTTTTGGGGTATTTTTTTCACAAGTTTAGTTTGAAAGAAACATGAAAAGTGTAAAATAGGTTTAATTATTTATTTGTTATTTCATATCTAGTATTACTAAAATATTATTGTAAAAAAAAAAAATTTCCCTTGGAATCTGACATATTTTTGTAGTGTCTAAAAGTTTGTACTTTGTATACATCAGTTGTAACTGGTAATATAAATGCTAGCATCAGTATGATATTTATAATTGAGATAAATTTTCATAAAATAATTTCTACCTTGCTCTTACCTTTATTCAATAAATTTTAAATGATTATTCAAGACCATGCTTTGCGAAGCAATCCATGAAGAAAAAATAGGAATAGGGTTAGATGAATGAAATAAAGAAATGTACTGTCATAAATATTTGGCAATGAATTCATATAATCAAGCAAGAAACTTTTGAATAAAACATCTGAATAAGCCAATATATATACATTTGAACAATTTTTATTTTTTTGCAATATTTCGTTCATGTCTTGTATTTTGGCATGTTAAAATATGAAGCAAAACAAAATGTTATACCTTATTATCCAATTTTTTGTATTTATCATTATCAAATAAAATAATTTCAAATTATAAAAAGGTAAGATTTCTAATTGTATGCAAACAATACTTTCTTTTAATTTGAGAAAACCAGGCATAAATGATAAGTAGATAAAAATGTAAATATAATATCTAATATTTTGATTGCTCTTCTGAAATTGCTTAGGATAGGATATTATTTTTTTCCGCCCTATCGAATTTAAACAAAAATACATTATATAAATAGTTTGCCAAGCATTTTTATATAAAATATGAATAAAATTTGAAAACTTTGACTTATTTTTAAAACTATGAAAAATTTATTTTACCCTGTACATGTTTATTATTATCCTTAATGTGGAGGGGGGAACCAAAAAAATTTTTACTTTCACTTAAAAATCGGGAACCGGCCCTGCTGGAAATGAAGGCTAATCATACTAGGACTGTAAAATAAAATTACAAAGGAAACTTATGTTGAAATATAACTGCGAGTGAAGTGACTTTAAACATGTTATTACATTACCCATCAACAGTGAATATTAGGAACGCAATCAGGTTTAACTACTTTTACATTGTGAGCCAATAAAGATAGTTAAGACTCCTTATATTTTGTAACCCTTCCTACCTCTTCATTTCATCATGCATTGTAGGTTACAACTAAGATATATTCTTGTAGTTAGAACAACTAGTTTTAAATACAAGCACCTAATTAATTTTTTGAAATCTTTATTTTGTGATAGTTATTTTATAATTCTTGATTTAGTTAGCACATTTGCAGGTGTTAAAATTTTCAGTGTTGGTTAGATTTCAGTTGTGTAATGTTTAATACTGTCCTTCAACACATAGTTGATTATTGACACAAGAAAAATGAGGCATTAAAATGCACCCATCCAAGGTAGCCACTTTACACAAATAGAAAAGTATCACATTTACTAAATGTGTTTCTCCTTTCATAACTTCAACCCCTCATCATTATGTAAAAGTTTTGGTATAATATAATAAAAAGATACTGCATTTTATATGGAGGTTTGTGTATGTTCTCGCTTTGATTCTGTCTTTTTATTATCAAGATTTGTTCTATTAACAGGGTCTCATGTTAACACTACAGAATCTTCCGACCCTCCATTGGGGTGACAATGAGATCAGCGTCCTCTTGGCAGAAGCCTACAGGCTGAAGTACATGTTTGACGACGCGCCTAACCACTTGCAACCACGTGACGACTGATCATATCATGCCCTGTGGAGAAAGGGGAGAGTTAATTTTGTTGTTGTTATTGAAGAGTTTTGCTACTTTATGTTTTTTCTGCGAATCTCTCATTTGTTTTTTTTTTATATATATATATACATATATAAACTGTTGGTGTTGTTTATGTAACCATTTTGTAACATGGAAAACAATACAAAAAAAAAGAAAAAAAATGTATAGAAATTTATATCAGTGCTGTCTTCACTCATGTTATACTTTTTTTCATATATAAAATAATATACATATTGTGATCATGTATAGATGTATATAAAAAAATTATTTAGATCCTTAAGAGTTTTATCTCTTTATTTTTCAGTCCACTGCGATACATTCATGAAATATTTTGGAAGATTTTTATTTTATTTTTTCACTCTAGTATTGCAATTTAGAGTACTAATAATGAAAATTATTATTAGTGAAAAATTAAAAGGTTGAATCAAAAATAAAATTGAAATAGTTAATTCTGGTAATTGTAAAGAGTTATAAAAAAAATTAAAAAAACTTGCTGTGAAATCCTGATAGTATATTTGAAATGTGATTATCTGATGTTGCATCATTAAAATTCAGTACCCTTTGAAAGTCTTTATTTTAGGTTTAAGGTGCTTAAGAGTCCTTATTTTTTCATCATCAGAAAAAATGTGAAAAAATATCTTTTTAAAAAAAAAAATCCCTTTAGTTAAGATAGTTATTAATCAAAGGGGTGATTGAATCACGAGCCAGGTGGGGACACTAAGGGAAAGTATACTAGCTCTTTGTGTTCCCGTTCACCTCCAGAATTAACTTCAGAAGATGAGGTAATCTTTTCAACTTGGAATTTGAAAAGTTGGTGTAGGCAGAAAGCCAGTGGAGAGAAAAGAGAGGAGTTTCCAACTAACCATTTTTACATTATTTTGTAGATTTCATGAGTGATTTTACATTTGGGAAAGTATTATTATTAATTTTGTTAAATTTTCAATTCAAGTTATTAGCTTGTTAGTTAATGTTTGTTACATTTAAGAATTTTATTTATTTTTTTTGTTTTTGCAGCAATTGTTCATTTTTCTTGTTATACACGTTATCTCATTTGTTACTACCAATGAAGCTTTATGGTAAAAATATTTTAAATTTTCTTTTTGTCTTTGATCTTAATTTATACAATAATATTTCTTGTTAATTCGATCATTTTTTACAAATTTAAATGGGTAAATGTGTCTTTCATGATTTGTATAAGGATTGGCTTGAATCGATTGAGGATATTTAAAAAAAGCAAACTCTTGTTGTAAAAATATTGACATCGCTCAAGTGGGAAAAGCAGCATTGAAAGTTCACATGAAGGGCATGTTTCACTAATTTAATTAATCATTTGAGATATTTATTTTGTTTTAAATATTCATCATAAAAAAATGTTTGCTACAAAAGCTCAAATAATATTTTAACTAAAAGGCATGATTTTTGGTCTTACCATCTAAAAAGGTTTGAGAAATAATAAGATTGGTTAAGTTTCAGTATAAAATATTAAAATTTAGAGGTAGCTCAAGCAGCTTGGATTTTAATGTATGTAAAGCAAGTGATTAATGATAACATGCCAGGGGTCTGTCCAGGCCGAATTTACTACCGTTTAGCGGTACCTTCACAAATTCAATTTTAGGAAAAACGGTAGTTTCACAAAATACTTTTTCTTAAAATTTTATTTTTTTGTCCTTAAGAAACGATAAATCTATATTTTTGTGCTGATTTTTTAATATAATTTTTCACAAATTATGTCTAAATTTTCACAAAATAGATACCTTTCATAAAAACCTAAACAGACCCCTGCATGCAAACCAAATTTTAATATTTTCTTACTCAATACTGTTATAAATGGTTTATCACCTTCATGGAACTGGCATCAAAAAAGAAAAAAGACCTTGTTTCCTGGCTCGTAACCCCCAAACATCTCTGGCACCAGAGCACCCGTCCAGGAGGTGCACTCAATATTCGGTGCAACCGCGAGGACCAGACTGCACTTACCAGTGGCCACCTTAAATCCCTTTCTTTCGAGGGTAGTATTAAAATCTACCTAAACTGCCCCAGGTGCCACAACATGCAGACTTCTCCCCAACATATCCTGGACTGTCTTGGTCTGGACAAAAGGGACATTCTTAATAACCCACTTTTGGGGGCCAACTTCCTCCGGGTCATGAATTTCATGGACATTGTTTAGCCCTGCTAATTTTGGGGATAAGGAAGAAGATAAATGGTTTAAACTTAATAAAAAGTAAGTATATTATATTTATTGAAAATCAATGGACATGGGGTCGTTTACCGCTGTCTGGATATACTCGTCCATGCTCTTCAACCACTTGCATAAGGAATCTTAAATTTAGACTCATCATTCGGTAATAATTGAGCTTCCGAATAAGCGCAATACTACGTTCAGTAAAATTATCTATATTTTTCATGGATTTCACAAATTTGGAAGCTTGATGAAAATATTTTCTAACTATCCATACAATTGGACCAACATTAAGGAATTCACATGGAAGTTCCCTTCTATTAAACAATATAGGTGATCTTTTAGTCACAAAATCTTCAAGCTTTCTTTGTAAGATTTAAGTGCAATAGTAGTTCGTTTTTGAGGATTATTTTGACTTCTTTCATAACCTTCAACATAAGTGGTTTCATAAAAACAGGCAAATATAGCTTATATTATAAGATCTGACATGTATCAAAGATGCTTTTATCAGTTTCTGAGATGAAGCTTTGGAAATGCTGGTATTTACAGGGTTGCCACAGGAGACTAAAATGCAACTATTTTCGGCATGAGGCAACTATGACAACTCTTTTTGCCTGAAAAAGGAGACTTTTCTGTACTCCTAGCGATGTTTTTTTTAAAGCATAAATTGGGTGGAAAATTTGCACCCCACAAGATAGTTTCTGAACTTTTTTTTTCTTAAAAAATTTTGAATTGCAAATTTGAGTCTACTTTTTAATTTGTTCAATCTGCACTATTTCATTTCTCGATCGCCTTTTAAATGATTATTGCTACGAAATTCTGCATGATTTTTTAAAAAAACAAAACAATTTTTAATACGATATTAGTGTAAATTTCGAATTTGCGAAATCACTTCTTGTCATATATATATTAACATTTACATAAAAATTATCATATTTGCCACTAACTTGACTGAATGGATCATAGTATGACAATGAGGTCATTAACGAAATTTTAGTCATATTTTTGTTCTTATTTAGACAACTATTTTCCTAGTTTTAGTCTACTAAAAGCAACTATTTTAATAATTTTTTTCTGTGGCAACCCTGTATTTATAGCTGATTAATCTAGATTTTAAGCAGCTCATTATAAGGTGCATTATATAACTACGAGTTGTCTAAGCCTTGACATATATTCGAGCTACAAATATGCTTATGTTCAGTAAGCCCTCTACCCTCTTATTTTATAGTGAGCTTGAATTTGGATTTAAACATCCATATTTTCATACTGCATTTAACTCTCGCTAACTTGTATCAATATCCAATACAACAATAACTCCCTTTATTATGTTTCGTGGTCCCGATGAACTTGCATATGAATTAATGTCATGCTCCTCTAAATATTACGATATTTTCTGATGCAACAAACCCCTGTAAATCGTCCCCCCCCCTCAAATTTTAACCTTATTTTCTCCATTTATTATTGGTTTTCAAATGTAAAAAATCTTATTTTATCCTTTTTTGAGAAGAGAAGACTCACTGCTGACCACCTCCAAAACTTGCATTCTTAAAATTGTCTCCTTTATCTCTTAAGAAGTCACAGATTCTTATCTGATTTCATTTCCTTCATGCTAAAAGCTGATTACGTGTCACAAATGACCACAACATAGCTTTCAACTTATTAAAAACAAAAATAGGAACACAAAGCACGATAAGCCAATCAGGGGAAATAATGACTGGCTTATCGTGCTTTGTGTTCCTATCAGGGGAAATAATGACAAAAAGTCAGTGTGCGGGTGGGTGACCACTTGGATCAGCCTGCGTAGGGACCGAGGGTGTGCGGTATGGGTCCTCGTTAAACTGTTCTACCGTAAAATGCTTGACTTCGCGTGCAGGTCGCCGGGCTACCGAAGCCGGGGGTGCCATCCCCTCTGCAGAGGATCAAAATTGTGATGGCATGTCTTCGGATCATCCTCAGGGATGTTTCCCAGACCGTCGCCAATAGCCCATTGTGCAGCTCTAGTGCGACGTAAAT
>NC_092209.1:272134-312500 GCF_043381705.1 Parasteatoda tepidariorum
AAAGGAGGAATGGAGACGTTTACCCCAAGAACTCCTGGATAATCTGGTGCTTAGCATGGAGAGACGATGCCAAGCAACAATTACAGTAAGGGGAGGGCATATCCCATACTAGGGAACATCTGCCAGTTGTACTTACGCTTCTTCTGGCAATCATGTGTAACGCCACTATATGTCAAATGAAGCCTCTTTTTGTTCCATACCCTACTTTAAGCTTTATATTCATTTCTGCGCCATTATTCTTTTACCATCGTTTAAGTACAAAATAATGTACATCATATTCAAATTTCATGTCAATCGGATGATTTCTTGTATAGTTATGACAAAAAACGCACCTGTTGCTTAAGTTTTGCACACCAGTGTAGTTAGTACATATACAACATTAAAATAAATCTTTTCGTGTCTCTAAAGTATGTAGGCCCTCGATGTAATATATTAATTTGGACCCAAAATATTGTTGTTGCGAGGTTTTACTGTATAAAGAACAGCCTCTGGTGCCAAAAATCTTACACTTTGTGGAATCCAAAGAAATGCAATAACTAATTGAAGAAATTCCTCATAATTACTTCTTGGTTAAATGCTCAAGTGCCTATAATAAAATTCTAGCTTTTAATATCAGATATAAAATCTGCAACTGTTTCATCCATTCTAGTTAGGTTTAAAAAGATTCAAGAGTTGTGAAAACATTTAGAAACATCAAGGGCTGATTCCAAACTTAACACTCAGTGGAATACATAGAATTATAAATTCACCCTACTTAAGACTTCACACAACTATTTTTGTAAGTTATAATATGAGACAAGAATACTATGAAGAGACATTTGGGAATTACAAGTATTTTTTTTATTTTAACTTATATATTTCGATTTAATTAATAAGGAATGAACAATTGCTGATAATGCGAGGAAATAACTGTATTCAAAGTTTTGTGAAGTGTGTGTATGAATTAAAAAATATTTTATAAAAATATCTTATTGAAATTCATAAAGTAGGGTAAACAACCTCTCTGAATGAAGGTCTACATTTCCAGGTATGTTGATGGCAATTAATCGCAAAAATTTACAATTTATTTGAGATTAAAAACTTAACACAATGTAGCAAAGGACTGATTTTTAGCATTTGCTGCCATTGCGCTTTAATCTGTGATATTTTTTATTCTTTACTTATTGTTAAAATAGTATATCAAGCTAATATATTTTACATATTTATGAAAGAAAAAATTAAATTTGAAATGCTTTGTTGTGGTAAAATAATTATCACACTGAAAAATATATTGAAAATTATTGTGGAAGGATCCAAGTCCTGAATTTACTTCCAAATTATTATTTTATGTATTGAGATTTATAATCATAAGATAGGAAAATCAAAATGGCATTTCAGTTGAGCATCTTTAATACCGTGTACTTTCTGTCACTGTAAAATGGTGAAATTACATATTTGAAGCTCTTTTTTTTTTAAAAAAAGACAGATTTTCTTAGTATTTTTATGACACTAATGTCCTAAAAACCGTAGAATTGCTCAGAAACTACTTTATGCAAATAAAACACTTTATTAGAAATATTTTTATTAATTACAAAAGGCTAAAATCTCAAACATAAAAATATACTTTTGAACAACTTGCAACATTTTAATCAGTTCGAAATTGGTTGATTATTATTTATGATATGCAAAATATAAAATTGTAAAAAAAATTGAATGAACCGAAACATTGATTAACTATTTTTAATAACATTTCTACACATAAGCCAATTAAACAAACAGAAATTTCTATTTTCATTAAAGAAATTTAAATACTAGATCAATGTTGTAAAGATTGTAACAAAAAATTTGATAAATGACTAGGTGAGTTCTGTATGTTTCAAGAATAATTTTATTGATGGTGATACTTATAATTCTGTCTCTGTTAAAATCCATTCAAATTTTTATTAGTAGGATAGCGTTTTGATGTTAGACTAATTTAAATAACTTTTACAATACACAATGCAATTGGATAAAATGCAGAGCTTGGAATGACAACTAAAAATAAGTACATATTCGTTGGGAACAGAATTTCATGAAACTAAAATGAACAAATAAATCATCTAACTTGTACAAAGTAATCAAATTTCTGCAATTAATTACTATAAGTTTATTTGAAACCTGAACTATTTTGTGAGAATTCACTGAAAAATAATTAAGACAAATTTAATAATTATTTTTTAAATATAATAAACTCTTCAGTGGTGCAACAATTAACATTCATTTAAATGATTTACTCACTTCAATATAGAATATTATGTTCAAAAATTATACTCAATATAAGTACTAATAAAATACTTGATTACTTTCTTTTTAGTCTATACCAAAAATATATTTAATTGCACTTTAACATGATTACTGTGGGCATATTTTTCATTTCTTAAAATACAGGTTTTGAAAAAAACATACTGTATCTTATAGGAATGCTCATAACCTATTCTCATAACAAATGAAGCTCATTCACAGTCCCTGAAGAAACAAATCTGGCAGTTTTTGGCTTGAAAAACTAGTTAGTTAAGACTAGCCACAGCTTTCTTGGCAGCGTCATCTAAATCTGATGCAGTTATGATTGGCAATCCACTGTTAGCTAAAATACTTTTAGCTTCACCCACATTAGTGCCTTCAAATACAACAAATAAAGAATCAATTGATATTATGTAATGATAGCATAAAACATTTTAAAATTTTGCCAAAATAAATATACATCAATGAAGCATTTATTTCAGAATTCTGATCAAAACTAGGCATACTTTAAAAAATAATTTTTTTAGTTTTCTATTCTGTTTATTCAGCTTAGACACAAAGTGCAAAAAAAATCAGAGTTACTTTTGTTTAAATAATCTAAATGGTAGCAGGGGGTAAATAATTGGTGCTAATTATTAATTAAACACACACATATCTATATATTTTTTTTACATATTTGGATGCCTGACCCTCAAAAAGAGTTTACAAAAAATTGGATCAGAAATTAAGGTTGTAGGAAGCTATATATATTAAAAGTAGTACCATAGCAGGAAGATTAATTTAAGACCATGTGATCCACAAGAGAGAAATACTTAGTGTTTCCTTGATGCTAAGCAACCAAGTTGAGACAGTAAAAAAGGAATGAAATAAAAACAAGCCTTTTAATTCATCCTTTTGTGTTAGCTCAGGAAGGGTTTTTTTTCTTTTTTTTGTTAATAGAAAAATATCTCTAGGCAAAATTTTTTTTGGCTGATTTCCGCCCAAAAAGCAAAGATTGTTTTTGTTTTCATCTCCTTTGATAATAAAATTTGAATCGATTAATAAATTATTTATTACTTTCCAAGATTTTAGAGTTTGAATCAATGTGGGAGTTATGAGGCTTTATTTGAATAAAGAATAATTTAAAATAGAATCCTGATGTTTCTATACATTCTGAAACGGATTTTTGTAAATTCGTCATAAAATGACACTCAACATTTTCTTCAGTTACGATCAGTTATCACCAAATATTGCTACTATAACTTATTTGTTTAATTCAGTTTTGTTTTATTACAAACTTACCTTATGATTCTTACTACCGCTACATACACATATCTGATACAATAGTCTCCTTTTAAACAGTTTGTAAGGTTCTTAAGAAACTATAATGTTGGTAGCAAAACTAAGAAGATAAATGTATTTAATTATGTTTATATTCACTACAACATTCAATAATAGATTTCCATAACTCCAAATCTGGTTACGAAATCTTAATTATGAAGTTAAAGATAACTTAATACAGATTGGATGCCACAATTGTCTTACTGTTTTGAGAACCGCTTGAATTCTGTTAAAATAATATCATCCAGATGTTTGCTTCTAAGAGTATAAGATTCTGATCAAGACCTAAATGTAACACTGTATACTTGATGGTAAAAATTTCATTGGCTTTAAAAAATATGAAGATAGCAATAAAAGTTAATATGTTTCAAGCACACAAAAATAAACGCTCTTTCTAAAGACTTGCCAGGTGTGAATGAAGAAAACAAAAGTGATTTGAAACAGAGAAAGTGAAGTTTCTAATGAAAAATAAAACTGGAAAAACTGCAATTCCTTAAAGTGAAATAGAGAATAAAATATTAAATTAAGACAAAAAAAAACTAGAAAAACTACAGTGGCCTAGAGAGGCAAATTAGAGCAAAATGCATTTTCACATGTTATAGAAATGTTTAGGAACTCATGTCATTAACAAAGGAATCAGCATTCATATGAATAAAACACGATTATCGAGCATCAAGATCAACTGATGTGACAGAAGTGGTTAGAATTTTGGCATTATCGAATTGAATATATATCCAAGATTTTGCAGCAATGATGATTTATAGCATTCTTGAAAATGGACTTAACCCCTTAACGATCGGTTATTTTTCAAGAAAACGGTCATAAAAGTGCCTATTTTTTTATCCCTGAAAATTATATAAAAATATGTGTATGAAGAATAAATATATTATAACCTATATAATATATATATAACTTCACCCCATCATTTTCACGGGAGCGAGAAGGAAGGGGTAAACCATGGTGTTCCTTTAGGCTAAATTTTAAAGCCTAGGTTGCACTGGCAAGATATTCATTCTCTGTTACTATGGTTTTTCTAAGTTTTATTTCCCACTTTTGTTTTCCTTTTTTTTGTTACAACCATACATTTTTAGTTTCAAATCACTTTTACTTTCCTCATTTACATCTGACGAGTTTTGGAAAATGGATGCTTACATTGCCGATTTCAAGACACGCTAGACGTGAAGAACTCGTGTAATTAATTTTCTAGCACTCTAAACATGTTGACTTTTATTTACATCTTTATTTAAAGTTTTTATTTTTCTCCTTCAGCTCTTAGAGCAGGGTTTCCGCTACGGTAGCTTTTTTCGCAAAATGCGAAAAGACCCCTCAAAAATGCTAAAATTCAACAAAGCATTTTCGCATTTTTGCTAAAGGATTTTACTAAATTCCATTAAAAAAAAGCTTAGTAGAAGATTAATATTGAGGGTCCTGAAAATGCATTTAACTTTCAAGAAGCATTTGTAAAATGGGCAAACATGAAAGAAAGGAAGATTGTTAATTATAAACCAAAATGTTTTGATAAATAATAAATGTGTTTTTTTTTGTTATAGGTATTCTTTTTGATATTCTTGTACATTAAGCTATATTCTTTGTCAGATAACTTACAGTACTTGTTTGATATAAAGTAATTTTATAAGCCTAATGGCATTTTAGCATTTTGCTAAAACTTTTTTTCAGATTTTAGCTTTTTTGCTAATGAATTTTTAGACTCAGCTTAAACCCTGTCTTAGAGATTATACATTTAGCTTCATAAGAACTTCGTTTAAATGTAAGGGTGTGAAAAATAACTCTTAAATCAAATTTACAAAACAAAGAATCATACATTTTCATATACTTAGCTACCACCAGAAAAAAAAATTTCACAAACTGCGTAAAAATTCAGCAACCTTGCATTAGTAAATTCATTTCGTTTTAAACATTGACAGTTTAAAAATATGCTTTATAAAGAAAGATTTTAAAGAAAGATTTTAAATAAGACATTTAAATTTTAAACATTTACAACTGAGGTTTTTTAAACTTAATAAAATATCATTTTAATGTGCTATTTTTCCTTGGGAGAAAATCTGGTATATAGAATTATTTAAATAATAAACTATTTCTTATTTTGGTGTTACTTTGTCCACATGAAATATCTAAAACATTTAACCTTTTAGTTGCGGCTAGTCAGGTGAAAATTTTTTTATTGTGGTTACGGCGCATTTTTGCAGAAATTCTTTTGTTGTAATTTGTATGCCACATTTCTTGAAGGAAGAAGTTGCAGGGTTGTAGTGTGCATCGTTATGGGTGGATATTTTGGCATAGTTATGCATACGTTGGCATTTTTTAGTGATGTTTAACACATTATGAGAAAAAGTTAAAATATAACTTATAATTAATTTAATATAATAAAATGATATTTTCTCTTATGCAAAGCAAGCATTCATTTAAAATTTATTTAAGAATGAAACATGTATTTTATTGTATCAGAAATTTTTTTAATAAACTGTTACAAACGAAACTTTTATTTTTTTTCTAATAGGACATTTTTTTAAGTTTTATTCTCATCTTAAAAGTATTTATTATTATAAACACATTAATAATAATAAATAATTTTAAAAGGCAAATTTTTTAAACTTCTAACGATGAACGTTGTAACTGTTTTACATTTTTGAAGATTATTTTATCTGTTAAAAATATAGCAAATGTAGAGTCTCGTCCATTACATTTACGCAAAATTGAAATATAAACATTCTTTAAATTAAAAAATTTCCGAGTACCTTTTGCCTGCATTTCATAATGCATAAATTTTACACACGTATATTCAATAGAAATTCATTAAGATTTCACGAGAATATTTTATATAAACATTATTAGAATTATAAAAAAATATTGTTTAAAACACTGAAAATATTAAAGAATTTGTTTTAAATATGTTCAAAGAAGAAAAATTACTATTGTTTATCTTGTTTACAACAAATATATTACACAATAAAATAATTTGCCACGTTTCTATTTAGCTTATATTTGAGCCCCATATAGAAAGAACAAAAATCCCATTTCATTTTAAAATTTTGTTTTGAAATATTAGTTAATTTTATAAAATAATAAATAGAAAATGATAATAAGTAATAATATTAGTTATCAGTGAAATTTTAAACTGATAGGCTACCTTAATACTTTCCTTATTTTTTTATAATTCAAAAAAGAATATTCTTAATTTCTTATTTATTTTAATTTTTGTTAGAAGCAGGAAATGTTTTAAACAAAACAAAAAAAAAGTAACTGCTGATTTGAAGTATTTCACGATTGCCATATGTATATGAAATTTTTTAAGTCATCAATTGTTATCAGACACATCTATACAAGTTCTATTGAGATAATGATTGTAAAACATACATTTCCTTTGGTCACGGTATGGTCTTTCTTCAGGTGTTTGGAATAACCATTATTAAGAATTTTAAAAATGACAGAAACCAAAATATATAATAAATAAGAGGACCACCGAAAACATATTCTGACTGATAACACAACAAAAACCAGGAAATGTCACTTTGCCTGCTGTGGAAGAGGCGGGGATATTTCCGTATCCGTTATCTTTAGAGAAGGAATAACAATTTATTTTATGCTTAATTACAATATGACAAATGCTAAAGCTCTCAATGGGAACATTTCGTTGGAACTTGAAAGAAAAATTTGTCTCTGAGAACTTGAAGCAAGAGGCAGGAATGATACCTTTCTAAAAAAGATCAGTATTTTATCATGATTGAATATTTGAAAAGTGGAAATTGTTTCATTGTGACTAAACTTCCTGTTCAGGGTCAAGCATTCAAAACCTTCTGATAGATGCTCTCTCCTCTTTCCACAAATATTTTTAAAAAATTTTAGCTTTCAACAGTACTTTTTATTTTCGGAATAATAAATTAATAATATAATTGCTATTTTTTTTTCACATAAAAGAAAATTTGTTTCACGGTTTCAAAAGTTTTGTTCAATATAATTACCAATGAAGAAATTTACGTATACTTCCATCTTTTTGTGCACGTTAGATTTAGAGTTTGAAAAGTTTAATTAAATTTTCCCTTCAACACTAGGAAACTGCATATCACTTATAGTAAAAAAAAAGAGAACAATATTCTGTTTTAATAATATAATTATGATTTTTTGATTTTTTAATATTAACATAATTTAAAATCTTAGAAGATAACTATATTAGAAAGGGGCAACATAAATTATTTTAGACCTTAAAATTTTTAGAAAAATAAAGTTTAAATTGTTATAAGTTTTTAATTATGTTACTAAATTTTTAAAACAAATGTATAAAATATTAAAAAATATTTTGAAATATTAAACTATGGAATTTTTCAATACTATAAAGTAATTTTTAGCTCACAATACCAAATATTTTATTGATCACATACGTAATAATTAACGATTTTACTTTAAATTATTTAGTTAAAATTTAATACTGTTTATTTCTCGAGCAATGTCTTATCCGTTAGCATTCGATACTTTCATTCTGTGATTTATTTATTTGTTTTACCGGACATAGAAGGGTAAATTATGCAATGTGAAATTTCCCCTAAAACAAATTTTAACTTTTTCCATGATTCTTAAACAACTGTTTTTATAAAATTAAAAAACTGAGTGTAAATATGAAGAGAGAATAAATATTTATAGAACTTCTAAAAAATTCAGCTAAACTAAATATATAATTTGTACATCTTTTTCTTTCTAATTAATGCGTAAAAATTACAGACTGATTTCGATTGTATATGATCATCTGAATTTGTAACATGAAAGCAATACCTTTTTAATAAACTTTATTTTTGTAACTTTGAAGTAATACATTTGAGATTAGCTGAGTATTTAAAAATATTAAAAATTCATTATCACTATCAATTTCATGAATTTGATTCTTTTCTTCTTCCACCTTACACTCAGATTCAGAACCCGAGTAGGTTTCAACATCGAAATCATACATTAACTTATCGATTTCTTCTTGAGTGAGTGGTCTCACTCTACGTGACATCTTAAAATGTGAAAAATTCTTTCAATGAAAAAAGAATAATACAATACTAACCGGAAGCAACAAATTAAAAAATAAATAAAAATTTCATTAAAACATTATCAAAAGATTAAAAAAACTAACAAAAACGTAACTAACAAGTAAATTAACCGAAAAAAAATAAACTAGGATTCGCTAAAGATCATTGCTGAAAAGATCTCGAATGTAATGTAATTAATACTACAAAGAAAAAGAAAGACATTCTTATTCCTTAAAACTCACCAACTAATAATCAAAGAGAAAAATCTTTCAGCCAATTTGAATCGAAAGCGAGCAGCGTTAAATCCTTTTTTTTTTATTTTAACATCAGGCCAAAATTATATGGGGTTCCTGAAGAAATGACAGGTGCAATGGAGGTCTAGGAGAAAAGGGAGAAGAGAACTACTGGTACAACTGCTGATCCAGCGCCGCAATGAGAGGAGTTTTTTTTACCAGTACCAGACCTGCCAACATTGTAATTTGCATGACCTTACAATTCTGAGCTAGTGTTTTACTCGACATAGAAAGTGTTATTAGAGGACCTTTTTAGACAAAACTAAGATCTGTGACTAAATACACTTGTCAATTTTGAACAAATTTAAAAAAAAAAATTTCATTGTGAAAACAGTAACGAAAAACTTTTTTTAAATCTTGACTATTTTATTATACAGTTGTTTTAAAACATATTTACACTTAATCACAATTTCAAAATTCAATTTCTAGATTAATACAAAAAGGAAAAAATTAAATACACGTTAGACTTAATTAAAAACAATTATTGCTTTAAATGTTCATATGTAGCAGACTTAGCTGCTTTTAAAAATCCTTTACCGAAGGTCTGCTCATAGCAACATCCAGTTTGCGTGGTTATGGCAATTAGAATGTCCTCTACAATGAACGACGTAAAATGAAATGCGTCCTGTATTACATCGTCATCACTTCCAGGCGCAAAATATTTACTAATACTTTCATTTTTATTAACACATTCCTCTAAAATCCTTATGTCTCTTCGTGCGTATATGATCATTTATATCGCTTTTACCGCCATGTGCTATTTTAAAATCTAGTTCGCAAACATTACAAAAGGCATAGTGCTGCAATTTCTTGGACTTAATTATGCAAGGAAAGCTTTTAAAATAAAATTCTAAAAATATCTGATCGTAAACTTTAGTTGGCATTATTACAAATTTTAAAACAAAATCATGCTGCAATCCATGCGCAACAAATGGTAAATAAAACCATTACCGTTGCCAAAAAGCGCTCTTAATCTAGCCCGTGATTACCGGTCATGTGATTTCCTACATCAGAGTTCCCACCGGCTCATTGCTTTACGATTGTTGTAGTGTCACGTGATTGGCTCTCAAAACCAACCAGATTACAACTTGTCAGGGACACATTTTTTTTTTTTTTTTGATGAGTTTCATAACTGGTATTTAAAATCTTGTAAACCTTTCGTTTCATGATTTTAAGAAGCATGCTGTTAATTAAATTTTTTTTTCTTCTTAAAAAAAACAACAACTTAAGAACTATAAATGAATATAAAACCGTACGATTTTAAATCTTGTTCGCACAACCATACGATCGAGTGAAATACTGTACACTGTATGGTGAAACCGTACAAGTTGGCAGGTCTGCATATGCTGTACCAGCTGCAAGCAAAGGGTTAATTTTATATTTACACATTAAAAAAAAATTTTTTTACATAAAAATTATAACAATGCTTATTTTTAGGTCTTAAAAAATTAAAATTTGGCAAGTCAAGATATTTCAGCTTAGATCAATTATGAAGTAGCCATAATTTATGGTATTGGGAAAGTATTTGGACAATGTTTTGTTTTCGTTAATCAGTGTATTTTTGTTTTTTAGTATAATTTATTTATTGTTAATTAAAAATACTTGAACAGATGAGATTGCTTGAAACAGCTGAGATGTTCTTTCATTTAATCAGCTAGAGTTTCTGGGAAACTTATTATTGTATATAAGCGTTTGCTTTTTACATATTATTATTGCTTTTTATGTACATAAAAGAGTAATTTTTTTAAAAAAAAATTTAATTAAATAAAAATATGCATTAAGGCTCTGGAAATAGATATAATAGTTTTTAGTATAGAGTAATGACAGATACCTTCAAGGCGGACAACCAGGGGCACTTTCAGTTGAATATTTCTACAGGCATTGGTGATTCCCCGAGCAATGATGGCACAGTCCACGATTCCACCAAATATATTAACTAAAACAGCCTTCACCTGCAAAAAAAGAACCAAACTTTAAAGGAAACACAAGGTGAGCATAGTCTAGAATAATTTTCAGGATGACTACTCAAATCAAGTTTTAAATTTCCCTGATTTTTTTAGGTTAGAGTGTTTTCTCCCCTCTAAATGAGTAGGATATATAACTAAGCCACCAAGAAAAGTGTCAATATTCTAAAATATTTCATTTAAAATGTATTTTTTGCTAATATATAATTTTAAAAACAAATATTTAAATAAGATTTATTTTAACAATTTAGCAAGATTTTTTTAAATTTTAATGTCTTGGTATGAGATTAAATTTTTTTACTCAACTTATGAATATTTAAATATATTCTAAACTAAAAATATGAAAAAGTAATTCTATTAACTCATTCAATTCATCATTTTTTACAAAAAAAGTTACTTGCTAAATTTTATCCATAATCGGCAATAATCACAGAGAATAATTTTTTTAATGAAGAATGTATTATAATTTTTGTCTAAATACATCAATTTTTGCATGCAAGTATTGAACATTGTATTATTTTAATTCAAAAGATGAAATTACTTTTTCATCTGAGGTGAGTATCCTGAATGCCTGCAATACTTGATCCTCTTTGACTGAACCACCCACATCTAGAAAATTAGCAGGATGTCCCCCATACATGTGGATGATGTCCATGGTTGCCATGGCAAGGCCTGCTCCATTCACTACAAAAGAAAATACAAATAAAGATTCTATTTATGCACACTCCTAATATATAATACAGAGAATGAATTTCTTCATTCACTAAATTCAAATGACGCTTCTGAAAATGTTTTTTCTACAGTAACCTTAAAAACAAATCCTCAAGGATAAAATAACTTGAAAATAGGCTGGAGTAATTGTGAGCCTAACTCAAAAATTCTTAAAATTTCTTGAATAAAATCATTATTGACGCATTTCAAAAAGTTTATGTATTTGTAAATTGAAATCATTGATATTTTCAAAACATGAAATTCTAAATGAATTATACGCAGCATAATTTAAATGAATAATTATGTATAAGTTTACTTTTATATTTAATCATATTTATTATTATTAAACACATAACTACAATTTTTCTAAAAAAAAAAAGACAACAGGGCCGGGATAGCCTGGTTGGTAATGTACTGGGCCCATGTAGAAGAGGTCGCGGGTTCGATTCCCGCCAGATGAGGTAAATGGAGACTGATGCACATTAAATCTGGTGAGTTACTAAGTCTTCCAAGTTCCCATTACCAATCATACCTCTGTGAGTATTGATCCAAGAGTTTCTTAGTCTTCTGGATTGGTTCAAAATGACATGGCTGCAGAGTTGAACATTAGTAGTCGTAAATCCAAAATTGGGTTGGCTATTCAACGATGGTTATAAAATAAAAGAAGGCAACATGTTAAATTTACATTTTTTTTTCCTTTTTCTCAATATTTCTTAGTTTACTTCAAATATATTTAAAGTTTTGAACTTATCTATGAGAAACATGGAAAAACATTTGAAATTTATAAACATATCTTTCTTTTTTTTGCTGATAAAAATAACTATTTAGAGATAAAAAATAAAAATAAATCTTGAAAATTAACTTATAATGTATCTAGCTTTCCCTTATAAACAAATAAAATAAACTGTTTTTTTAAAGTTTTATTGTTGAAAATTGAATTCTTAAGTATCTACTACGAAAAAAATATTGACAAAAAGAAAGCTCTATAATAAAATTCATACTTCTAATTATTTTAAATAAAACTTTTAGGGATTTTTATACTTGAATTCAGTAGCAGCATTTACGAAGCTACGAAAGTAGTTTTTATAGCTACTAAGTAGTTGCAAAAAATAATAAAAAATACATCTAAATCTAAATCTGTCTAAAATCTAAGTTAAATCGTAATTAATGTAAGAACATTTTTGAAAACTAAAACACAATGAACAATTAAAATAATCAATACAATAGCATGGATTAAAATTTTAATTATAGGTTAATAAAATTGTAAATTTTAATTGAAAGGTACTTATATAAAAAACATATTGTAACACTAAATATCAAACCATCCAAAAAAAGTAACTAACAAATCAACAGACAAGCAAAAAAAAAAATGAATAAAAGAATAACTTTTCAAAAACTAAGTGATCCTGAAAAAATTGAATTTAATAACAATACTACACTATAAAATGAATTGAATCGAAATTGAATTTTATTTAATTCAAACGTTTGTAAGAACAGAAGAAGAAAAAAATGGAAAAACTAAAAAAAAGCAATGAGTCAAGATTTTCTATTTATAAAAACTGATTATAAATAAGATGGATAAATAGATTAAAAAAATATATAAATTACGATGGCAAAACAACGAAATTAATAAAAAACCAACACTAAAAGTAACTAGCAAATCAATAAGCTAATTAAAGTTATTTAATTAATCAAGTTACGCCTAAATTTAATAAACTACTTGAATTTGGACACTGATTTTTGTCATAGTTGTCTTCAACTTAATATGAGAGGGTTCCTCCTCCTCAAAACTAAATAAAGCCAAACTAATATAAAATAAAATTAAATATTAAAAAACGCAATATATATCATACCTAATTATAAGTTTTAATAAAAATATATAAAATACAAGAAAAACTTATTAATCAAATTAGATAAAAACGGCACTTAAAAATTACTAAACTGAAACCATAGTTAAAAGAAACACTAACATAAACATTAAATCCCAAGAGACCAATTGTGTGTGCCTGTTCCTCGCTACTGTGGAGTAATTGTAGATGTTTTGTCAGAGACAGTTTGGTCTTAGGGATGTAATACCTGTTGCAACCTGGGGTTTGAGACTTGTGTTCGTCTAGAGAGTCTTAATCGGCTTGGTGATTTCATCCTTGCTTTTTTTTTTTCAGTAGCTTAAAAGCATTTCTTTTTGAAAATTTTTTAGGTGTGTTATTTGGGTTATTTCAAGGTTTTTTTTAGTGGGTTCGAATAACAAGTGAGTGAAGAATACCTAGAAAGTCTATGTTCAGGGAAAGTTTTAATTTTCCTAAGTAGGAGCTAATATTTTTCTGGCTAGAATATGTCTCACCATAATGCAAACTTTAATGCCATCACTAAGTCAGTACCATCAAGGATGATCGGGAGAAATGATTGATAAATAGATTGAATGCACAGCAAGAGTGAATCATAAGTTATATAGAAAAACAAGCCAAAAAAGACATGTTTTCCTCTTGGAGTTGGCATGAAAGTATCCTCTACAATTTGTGCTGCTTGGCAAAAACATTTGATTTAATTCAAGCTATAAGAACAAGACATTCCAATAAATAAAAATGGCCAATGAAATTTAATTTTAAATTAAATATTAAATTAACTGTGATGGACAGAAAAAGGCTGTTAAATGAATTTTGGCTACCATCTCATCTACATTGGAAAAGATTTTGTCATATTTCATTTATCAAATAAATTTTTTTTTTTTTAAATCATAAAATTTCGTCTTTAGTTATCCACCTACCAATATAATTAGCCTTTTGGACAATACGATGCTCATAGTATATTTTTCAATACTGTTTAAATCATAGTTAATGAGGAAACAATTTAAATGTGTCAAAAAACCTATTGACAACAATTCAGAATAAATTGGGGGGGGGATGTAATTCTTACCCATACAGGCAATATTGCCATCCATTCCTATGTAATTCAGATGATACTTGGAGGCATCTACTTCACGTGGATCACTCTCAGAGTGGTCATCCATCTCAAAGATACTCTTCTGTCGGAATTCAGCATTATCATCAAAGTTCAACTTCGCATCAAAACAAAGAACTGGCAAAAAAGTAAAAGTATTTATACACATTTTTTAAAAATATCCTATGACAATAAATAGAAATATATTAGTAAATATTTTAGAAAAACAGGCATGAAATATAAAATTAAGAGATTTATATGGAAAAAAAATTAATCAACACAAAGCAGGAATTCTACTTTTTTTTTGTAAATAAATACAAAATTTTTTTCTAGGTTATTTAATTTTACTTACTTATTTATTTTGGTTGCAGTTTACTTTTAAACATTGCAACCATTCAAAATAATTGTAAGTAAGTGTACTGCTTCAGAATTAATTCACCCAACTTCCGATTTTGTTTGATTTCAATACAATTGAAAAAAAATAGGATATCACTGAAATGAAATTCGGGAATACACTTGAGAGAGAAAAAAAAAATCATGTATTTTCTCGCATAAAAAGATTGTTATCGCAAAGAATCACACATTTAATTTCCGAGTGCACAAAGATTTAACATTTTGAAAAAATTGCGATTTAAGACTGAATAGTCACGACTAAAATGGATCATTAATTGATCACTTAAAAGCCAGATTTAGAAATTGAGGATCGTGAAAATATTCCATTAAAAATGAAATCAACATTTAAAAAACTATGTGAAAATTCCAAACTGTTGAAATGGCGATCGACAAAACTATGTAGACTTCAAAAAGTAATTCTACAAATGCGAGATTCCTGTGCATGATAATGTAGCATTAAAAAAGAATGAAAATCGTTAACAATAACTGACAAAAGTGAAACTGTATATCCACATGACATTGCGAGTGAATTGTAAATAATTGAGTGATCGATTTGAAGTTTGCTGATCAAAATATCGCATTTAAACATTGAGATGTTAAAAACGAAGTGAAAATCCGTTTTAGTATGTTCAAAACAGAATACCATTTTCCTTGCCAGAGGACATACTAGAGGGCACCACTGGATATATAACTCTCTCTAAGAACAAAAATTTTTTGAGAGCTTCGGTGTTACTGGCGAACAAGAGATCGTGTTGTGTTTTGTAGTGTTGTTTCGTTAATATACACCTGTTAACTAGTTCCAAAGAGTATTTCTTCTTGAGTATGTGGTTTTTTCTTTTAAGACTTATTTGGGTACGAACCGACACGGGTAGAAGAACCAGGTAAGAAACCTTTTATTGATACCTGTTCTATTGAAGTAGAAAAATAATTAAGTTTTTCTTTTTTGACAAGTAACTACCAAAAAAAAAAAAAACGATAAGCAAAACCATGCAGATTCATAGTGGAATCTTTGATAATCGAGTATATTGAGAAATGATTACTAACTGAAATGTGCGATTCGGAATTTGGATCGAAATCTTGAAAACCATATCGAAATTTCTAACAAAATCTTTCAAAATAGCGCAATGATGTGGATTTATTCGTTATTTATTGAAATTGACGTTAATTATAGTCTATTTGTTATTTTTTATTGAATTAGGGATGTTTCGATATTTGATGTTTACCCTAAAGCAGTGTTTTCATCGCAGAAAAAAAAATGGGTGAGAATTTCTCCCCCTTTCTCAAAAACAGGGTGAGATTTCAAAAAGTTAAGTGAGATTTCAAAAATTAAAAAAAAAAAAAAAAAAAAAAAAAAAAACACGAAGAGACTTGAAAAAAAGATTATTTCTTTAATTATAATACATTTTTAACATCTTCTAATTTTTAAAGCATGGAATATTTTTGTTGCATCATTATATGGAAAATGTTCTACATCTACTTTCTCATCAGCTATTCTCATTAGGTTGCTCAAATGAGTGTTTGTTTCGTTTTGATCATTTCTACCCACATTTGTTTCATTTTCATTTGTCCGTTTCGGAGTAGAAGATATTGCCTTTACAAGGTATTTGTCCATCGTACATTAATGCGCAAAAAATTTGAACTTCTTACATGGAGAAACCTTACCTACGGTAAACACGTGGTTGCAGAGAAAGGCGTTCTGAAAGAGGTTCCGTGGTTCGGTAGGATGGTGTTCTGTTGTTCTTAAAGGTTCTGAACAATAATGGTAAATAGGGAAGCTAGATAATGGGGCAGATGTTGAAAATAATGAAAGATCCAGGAAGAAAAGTGAAACGGATTTTATTCTAAATGCCGAAATGTGAAATTTTTTTCAAAATGCGAGAAATTCACGAATTTTGAAATAGGTTTATAGAATGTGCGAATTTCTCGCGGAAATAATTTTTTAATGCGTGAAAAGAAAAAAATATGCGAGATTCTCGCGCTCTCGAGCTGTATTGAAAACACTGCCTTAAAGACCAATTATCTGGAGAAAAACTTATTTTCCGGACTTGCTGAAGTCCTGACGACTCCAGATATGGGACTTTCCACTGTGTATATATAAATATTGTTGAAAATAAGATTTTTATACTTTTCTAGAAATAGCAATACGATGCGAGAAATGGAACTATTGAGAAATACGATGAATTAGATTAAAAAAGATATGACACTCACCTTTCCTATTTTTAGTTTCTCCAAAAGGATTAATTTCGATTTGTGTGGCATCTACTTTGATAAACAAGTTGTACAGCTTTTTTATTTGGTCAGCAGCCTTTTTGAAGAGAAAATTCATTTTTTTTTATCATATTGTATATGAAGTAACATTTCTTAAAATTTCCAACTTAAATTTAAATGTTCATTTTACAGGGGGTCTACTCAAAACAATTTTCAAACTTCCCAGACCCAAAGCAAAAAAGTATTTTTTTAATGGTGCAATTCTAAAGTAATTTTATATACATAAGGTATTATAGTCATGATATATACTAGTTAAAGTAATTGCATGCATCCATGTTTTGGACAGAACATTTTTAAGAAAATAATGTATTTTCAGTGAAAAAATATCCTCTTTTCAGATAAATGTAAGAATGAGTGCTTTATATATAAAAGAAAGCTATTGCATAAGATAATGCAATGTCGAGCATTTATATGCTGTGAAAATGTATTTTTAGTTTAAATTATAAGTAAATGCACATTCAAACATAAAGCTGGAACCTATTTGTTTAAAAAAAAACTAATTAAAAACGCAAAATATTGACACAAATTTACCTGTCAAGTCTCCTGTTTTTTAACGAAAACTCTTGTATTTTACAACTATCTCCTGTTTACCCGTATATTCTCAAATTTTTCCGTATGTGTTGAATAAATTAAAAAAAAAATTTTTTTTTTGGCGATACAATATACGCTGATGATGGCAAAAATACTTCTCTTATTCCTCAACAGATGGTACTAATGCAAGTACTTCAGTACGTTTAGTGTTAATAGTTGAAGTAATTATAAATAATGGTTTAAAAAATCTTCTTAAGATTAAGATTTATATACATAATTTTTACTTCGCTAAATATAGGTAAGAATAAAGTAATGTAAGAATTAAGCCCACCAAATTATGTTATTTCCAATTCAGAATTTCTCTTTTTGACTTGATTAGTCTAAAAAATGTTGCTAGTAAAATCTTCATTATTTTATTTCTCCAATGTTGGCAGGTATGTACCAGTTAAGATTTAAATCTAATAACAGATAGGAAAATAAAAAAGTTCAAATTTTATTGAAATAATTTTTACAAATTATTTTCTTCAATATTTCTGTTCTTTTAATTTTCAGGAGTATAGTAATTGTATTGATATAAACAAGCAGAAAAAATCTGAATATTTTAAAATCACAAAGAAAAATAAAATTAATGACTTAGATCTTTAATTAAGACATCAAGTTCAGCTCTTTGTTCTTTGCTTCATTTTGTATTTTCTTTTTTTTCACTCTCAGTTGTTTTATTTCCTTTACAGCTCTTCTTTTTCAGGATTCTCCAGATTCTCTCTCAAAAAGTTTCTTTTTGCTCTTAGCTTTTCTTTAGTAAAGTAATTACTGACTTTTCTTGTATGTTATCAATCAGCAAAGTTTTATTAATGCTCTACAGCAGCATTACCATGTGACATAATCAAAATATTTCTCGTAAGCAGCTTGTGAATTCAGCCAATGAAGAAGAATAGAAAATATCTAAAGAACTCAGACATTTCCTTTTTAAACTGAAGAGATTCAATAAACTTAAAAAATTCTGATTTCGATTTATCAGCGGCTGTCATTTGATCACAATCAACAAAACTATTAAAAGCTATCTTCTTAATACAGGATGAATTTGAAGTAGATCTAATAGTTAGAGAGAGGCAGCTCTAACAAGCTTAAAACCTTTCCTTTAACTATAGAGTCATCTTTTGGAAAGACATTCTTTCTTAAAATTAGACTAAACGGTATCTGATGCTTTACTTTCATTAAGACTGCACCTTGCTGCAAAACCCATTTCCACGTCAATGATTGGTAAAATATTACATACCTGTATGATATCAACTTTCATTGCAAAATCCTTCAACTCTAAAACACAATTATTAACAAGTCTCCTCATTAAACCGCAAAGCATCAAATGCATTTCTTCATACTAAAAGGGCGTCATTGGTTAACCAGCCTTGTTAAGAAACCTTGTACTTCCGTTGCCTCCGAAATTTAAAAAAAAAGAAACTTATTTTGCTTCTAAAAGCTCACTGCACTTTAACAATGATTTCACTATATCACAAGTTTTTGTATTCAATTCAACATTATTTGCTTCTGCCTGTTGAACAAAGACTCTTAAGTGTGGTAAGAAAGCTTAGTGCTGAAATCTACCCACTAAGTAGAACATAATTTAAGTGAAGAAACTGTTAAATGCATAAAATTAGCATGTCTGGCTGGTGAATCTTTAAAAATTAAAGACAGCTTGCTTAAATAATTGGGGGGAGCTCAAACCCCTGGAGAGATAGGACTGTGTAGTAGTAGAAATAATGAACAAAAGGTGTTAAGAACTAGTTTAAGGAAAGAATATTTTCTTTTAGCTGTCTAATGATGTAAGAAAAATTGCATTGGGGGCGAATTTTAAAACATTTTTTTAGTAAAAAAAAAAGGAAAATAAATCTTTTGGAATTAATTTACTTTATTTTGGAAATTTTTCCTCAGGGCTCAGCGCAGGTCATAGTAGAAAAAGTAGTAAAAAAGTGACAAATTTTTTTTAAAAAGTGATAAATAGTGACTTCATTAAAAACATTGTTAATATTCAGGCAACATCCGAATAACCTTAAAAATGAAAAACTTAAAGGAAAAAAATTTGTTTGGATATATTTATTGTTGTAGCTGTTTATTGCATTCATTTACTGCTATTGAAATTTTTTTTAAAAAAAATTACATAATAAATATTTTCTCATTTTTTCCCAACTAAAAAAAAAAAATTGCATGTTTAACTTTAGTTGCTATGGCTTAAAGAATTGCATTAAAGAAGCAGTGAAAGTATACAACAAAAATATTGTTGCTATAAAGTCAATACACGTTGATTGAGATGTGCTTCTCTTCAGGAGTAAAAAAACAATGTATTTTTAAATACAATGTGAACTGGAAAAAAACGTTAAATAACTATAATTGCAACAAAAAAAAGTACTTTTACAATAGAAATGGTGCAAAATGAAGGTGGCAAAAAGTGACTAATGAAATAAAAAATAATATCTTATTAAAAGCATAAAAATTGGAAATGTGTGTGAAACTTGATACATATGACCTTTGTCCTAAAGAGGTTAAATTCGTAACTTGCATATGTATTAACATTGTTAAAAAGATAAAATTTTAAAAAAATAAATACGGTTGAAAAATCACGATAGAACCGTTAAAAGTGATTTTTGAATAAATCATTAATAAATTGTTGTTAAAACATCGCAATAATCAAAAATATAATACTGTATTAATATGAAGTTAAATGAATGCAAAAACTGTCAGAAAACATTAATTTACAATGTAATCGAGTGTGTAAAAAAAGTTAACTTTAAGGTAAAAAAGGCAAGTAATAACATCGTATTAAAAAACCACAAGGAAAGGGCTGAAAAAATTATAAAAATTCGCCAGAGTGAAGGTAAACACTGGAAATAAAACTATAAGAAATCACGAGGAAATCAAATATGTCCGAGAACGATTTTGGAATAAATAATTAACGAATAGCTGTTACTAAAATACATGCCAGATAATAAATATCATATTAATTAAAATATGGAGATTTAAAAAACCATGGGAGGAAAAAAAACTAGTGGACCTTTGTCAATCATTTGACTGATAAAACGATTATAAAATCATGTAAATTTACGGTGAATAAATTTGAAATTTTCCAATTTAAAGTTCGTGAGTNAATATGGAGATTTAAAAAACCATGGGAGGAAAAAAAATTAGTGGACCTTTGTCAATCACTTGACTGATAAAACGATTATAAAACCAAGTAAATTTATGGTGAATCAATTTGAAATTCCACAATTTAAAATTTGTGTGTCACAACATTGTATAAAAAACTACACAATTCGAAAAACTACATAGGAAGAACTACATTCACTCATAGAAAGGAGTGAAAAAATTCTTAATAACAACTGACATAAGAATTAAAAAAAAAAACACCAAAGAGTAGCAGTCGCTATTGCAAGGCATGCAGTTACGACGCATGCACACTGTTTACTAGTACTCTTGAACACAGTTGAAGAATATGATAACGTCCAAATAAGGTGTGCACGACATCAAACCCAAAACAACACCCATTTTGCCAATGGGTAATAAAAATAAACATTTTATTTACGTTTTTACTTTTGAAGAAAACCTTTTAATCACTTTTAATGTAAAATAAGAACTTCAGGGATGAAATTGGCCAAAAGGCAAAAAAGCTGAATTTTCACGAGAGTAAATCTTAAATGATTTATAGCACACATATCAGTAACATATTCTCACCCAGTTTCGCTGATGTTGTAATGCCTATGTATAGCAATAATCGTCGATAGAAAAACTGCCACATTTATAGTAACTAATTCAAGAAGAAAACTTACTTTCTACAAGAATCGCGCTAAAGGATCTTGGATTTTAAAATCGTGTGAATATAAATCACGATATTGAAATCATGTGAATGAAACTCGATATTGGATTTAGAAAATGTGAAAATACAAATCATGATGTGTAATTTTCAGATCACGTAAATACGAATTACAATGAATAATTTCTAAATGTTGTGAATACGAATCCATAGTCTAAAGACAAAAATAGATGTTGGATATTACAACCCCAAAAACGAATCATGACATTGGATAAACTCGTGTGAATACGAATCGTTGCACAGAATTTTAAAAATGCCTCAATACAAATCGCCATATTGGATTTTTAAATCTCGTAAATAAGAATCGCAATGAACGATATTGAAATCGCGTGAATAAGAATCGCAATGCGAAACTTTTAAATCAGGTAAATACGAAAATCGATAATTGATATTAAAATGCAGCAACGTCTGGATTACGAAAATACGAGCTATCTAGCAGATGGGTAAAAATGAGAAAAATCTTTATTTTCTGCTCGTAAAAGCTAAAATAAGTAGATATGCGAAAGGGTTGGCAGCTACGTAGTATGAATTTTCTAGATATCTTTCGATATATTATATCTATACATCAAATCGGAAATAAATATAATTATTTTATTTCAACTGCTAAATTTTCAGAAAAAGTGGAATATTTATTAAAAAAAAAAAACAACTTTTAGAAAATCCGAGTTTTTGATAAAAAGGCTGAAGTTTGAGATAAAAAAAGCGAAAAAGGAGAATATCCGCTACAAAGTGGAAAAATCTCATCCCTGGAACTTAAAAGTGTGTAATTTCTATGATGCAAAATTATGCTCTATGAAGCACATTAAAGGTACATATGAACCCTACAGGAAAAGAAAACTCAATTCAAGGAGAAATACGCAAAATTTCACGTTCTGCAGCTCCACAGCAGATAAGAAAACAAAACTTTCATTCCTCGATACAGTGAATGGCTCTCTTGCATATCATTTGAAAGTAGAAATTGTCTATCTTTCTTCAGTTATTCAATCCTCTTCTATGCCCCACCCTTGTCCTTCTTTACTAGAGCAAGAGGATTGTAATATCACGGGTTTAGGGAAATGTGAAATCTTTCTTTTGATTGAAATAGGGGAGGGGAGGGGNTTAATATTTTTTGATTTACGAATTGTGAAATTAAAATTTAAAAAAAAGTGAGATAAGTAACTAAGCCTTAAAAACGTGAATAAAAGTTACTATTTTTTAAGATAGTGACATTAAGTGAGAAAAGTGACTCACGCCTAGCCCTGAGACTTTCTAAAGAAAAATAAAAAATTTCTTTGACTAATCCAGTAGGGTAGATATCCTAATTTCAAGAAAATATTCCAGAGGCAAAATAACGACCATTACTAAAAAAATGTTCTTTAAAACAATATACAAATAAAAATATGAAGAAATAAATCCTAAGTGTTTTAGTTTCTCATTTATATGAAGTTAATTCTGGCCCTCAGCAGACATAATCTTGCATTTTTTTTGTGGTCACTGTGCGTGCATTTTGGTTTAGTGACTATTATCCTCGGCATTTAATATTCTAATCATGTTTTGATGGTTGACACTTCAAAAAAGAATTTTGGATATAAAAAACCAAACCCTAAAAATCATAGAAATTAACAAACAAATAGGAATTTGGATTTTAAAAA
Source organism: Parasteatoda tepidariorum (assembly GCF_043381705.1). Taxonomy (NCBI): domain Eukaryota; kingdom Metazoa; phylum Arthropoda; class Arachnida; order Araneae; family Theridiidae; genus Parasteatoda; species Parasteatoda tepidariorum. The sequence continues at coordinate 295,328 of NC_092209.1, forward strand.
AATGATAACTACTACATTACTTTAGAAAATTATAAAGTTTTTATTGCGAATCGTAGATTGATTAATGATAATATAAATATAATCGCTCTCTCTCCCTCTTTTTTTCTAAAATCACAAGTTATTTGCTGCTGAGTTTAGTCAAATGTAAGAACAAATTTATCAAATGACAATAGCTTTTCAAAGCTTTAATGAACGCTTTAAATCAGTATTTTACCTTTTTTTTAAATTTAACGTCTATTTAATCTTGAAAAAAGTTGCAATCGCACTTATGCAAACACAGCTAATCTTCTATGACCGGATCATATACAATTTGATTTTTGTTAACTCTTCATTTATCTTAAATTTCCAGTTATAAGTACACTTTTCTAAAAATCAAATAATTAAAATATCTTTGTGAAATTAAAATAGCCACTACCTAAGAACACACTAAAAAAATAACAATAATTTTCAACAGAAACTTAATCGTAAAATTATCTTAGTATTCGCTTTGCCATCACAAACTTTATAAGTAATTTTTGTAAAAAGATGAAATATTATTAAAGGTTTTAGTGAATCAAAAAAGCGTAACAAAATAAAAAAAAAATTTAAAAGTTCTTTCAATATTTTTCACCATAAGTAACTTTTTTATTTAATTGTTAGAAGTTAGAATTAAAAAAAAAATATATATACACATTTTAAACATGTTAATAAAATCAGTATTCTGCAAAATAATTTTTTCCCGTAAAGAAAATGTCTGATATTTGCTTTTATAATAATTTGCACAATCTAGTAAAAAATAAATAAATGAATAATTCAATTTTTTTATAGTTGAACATTCAAAGATTTTTTCTTTATTTTTATTTTCTATACTGTTTCAAGTTATTGATGTTCCACAACACTATTGACAGAGGTTTAAAAAAAAAAAAATTATTGAAAGATTGTCATTGGTCAAACTAAAAATGTTACCATAATTCTTTTATTACAAATAACTGAAAACATAATTCAAAATATTGAGAAATATTCCCCTAAAATATAATTTCCAATATTTTAGGGAAATAAATTGTTTATAATTGGCATTGTGATTGTTTAAAAAAAATATTTGAAGTCTAAAGAATTTCTCAGTCGAACATTTTAGAAAGTATTCTAGAAAGCAGGAAAAAAAATATTTAATAAAAATAATAATGAAATGACATCAAGAAGATTTCAAACCTAAGACAATTAAAGTTTAAGTGATTTTACATCTGATTGATCGAACAATTTAAATATACCTGTTGAAGTAATTCATCTTCAAAATTCAATTTCTGAGCAATGCTTTTAGCTTGCTCATCAGTAATTCCTTTCACGATGTCAATGGGTTCCTACAGATACAGAAAAAAATTACACCAACAATTAAAAAAGTTTCTCTCTAAATTATAAATTAAATTCACGTTTGGCTGAGTAAGATTAATTGATAGTACCAAATAACTGTGTCAAAAGCAATAAAAACTTAAATATTTTTGGGTGTATACGTCAATTGGGTTTATAAGCTGAATCCCTATTTTTAAACCCATCATAATTAATTCTAGGTTTTCAATGATTCAACCAACACCAGAACTCACCAAAAAAAAAAAAAAAAATACATTACTAACCAAATATAAAATTCAACTTTTCAAAGATAAAAACTTAATTTAAAGAAATCTGTTGAAGATGTTTTAGCTCCACTTTTTATTATAAGGCAAAATGTATACCTAAAATAATATCAAACACCCTGAGTTCATTTTTGCTATTTCACTGTCTATTAAAGATGTTCTGATTATGATAAATTCTTGATCTGTTTGAAGAGTTTAAATTAAAAACATAGCTGTGCTTCTATTCTTGTACTTTTTCTTTTTTTGCATATTGTTACCTTTTTTATTGAAGACTTTTTCTAAATACACATTATATGATTTTTTTTAAAAATGATTATTAATGCTCTAATTGTACTCATTTTATAGATAAGATACATTTTTTATAATAAATATGAAAGTTTGAATGAGGGGGGGGGGAAGAGAACTGAGGTACAAGTATATGCCCCCACAAAGTTCATTGTACTTAATTTGCAGGTTCAAAAAGTTGACTCATACACCCAAAAATACAGTATTAAAACAAACCCTTGAATCACAATCATACAATGACTACAAATTTAAGGACTTCATTAAATTTCCATCGCTTTTGAAAAAATTTACATGCATCCAGATTTTAATATCCGACTGAATAATTTTCTTTAAAAAAAACTTCATTATAAAGATAATTTCAGTAGCATCCAAAAAATATGCATGAAATATTATACAAAAAAAAATGAACAAACATTGTGGGAGTGAAGACATTGAATATATTTAAACTGAACAAACCTTATAAATGAGATGAGGTGTTTTGTGGGCCACATCCTCAATGTCCATCCCACCTGCAGGACTGGCCACAATGACAGGGCCACCACTCTCACGATCCATCAGAATTGCCAAATAGGTTTCTCTTGCAATATCAACAGCCTCTCCAATCATTACCTGAAATCAGAATTTTTTAAATTTTATTCTTAAGATATCAAAAGTCTATCGAGGAAAATGTTTACGTAAAAAAATGCTTTTCATATTAATTGTTTGTACATGCATTAGAAATAGGATGGAGATATGAATTTTGATTTCCTTAAAATAAAAAAGGCAAGATTATAATAATTGTGCTTAATATTTTTTGATTTACACATATTAAAGATATTAATCTGCGCCTTTACAATAAACTCATTGTTGTACAATCACATACTTCATAAGAATAACTTTAAAAACGAGATTAGAAATATTCATGGGTTCTATTATTCAGTTTTTTATTCCTTCCCCCCCCTTTTATCTATTATTGTTTTTCTATAAGAGTGATTCTGATATAAACTTAAGATTTTTTTTAGCATTTCTGAAATGGCTCTTTTTATCCCCTTCACTCAAAAAAACAGTATTATGAAAATTGAGATTTTTTGACACAAAAGAATTAAAAACAGCAATTATTAACATAAGAATAATAAATTAGAAACAATATTTTTTCTTTCAGTTTCTCAACTACTTTGCAATTTCTGTTTCTTTCTTTATGTATATGAATGTTATATAGCTTTTATTAATGTTTTTGAAATAATTATTTCATTAAAACTATTAAATTAAGAAATTGAATACATTTTTTCAACCTCTTTGTATTTTCAGTGTTATTTTATGCAGCTATTACATAGTTGATTATTTATTTTTAATGTTTTTAAAGACAATTACAGTTTTTTCTCATAAGCATCAGTTCTAATAAAACACTTCTTTTGAAATTTTTATGAAACCTTTATATGTCTTATGATCTAAAATGAAACTTGGATCTTAAAGTTGGAATTTAATGAACAATTAAAATTAGAATATTATTATTTTTATATGGTTAAGATTTGCATTATGAAGTATTTTTAGCAATTAACTCCGTTCTATTTCCATTGTTATTTGATTTTCTTTATGAATTTTAGAAATTATATTATATATATTATATTATTTTAGAATTTTATATATATATACAGTAAAACCTCGTTAAATCGTCACTCAAGGGACCGAACATTTTCGACGACTTAAGCGGAGTTAGAAATTTCTTTAAGAAAACATTGACGATTTTTAATGAACTGCAGTAGGATTCGTTGAGAAAAATTAGATTTTTAGAATGTAATACACATGCAAATAAATGTATAGAAAAGGAATACAAATACTTTTGTATAGTTACAACTTTTTCTTTTATTTCTGAGTGTTAAAATAGCTTAACATAGTGGATTGATGCAGGAATTGTTGATTGCTATTAACCTTCTTTTCCAATATCATCAGAGCCTTGAATTCTTCCTCTGTTGTGACTTCAATTGATGTTAAATATTGTCTAACTTTCTCTAAGGCTTCTAATGTTTCAGTCTTGCTAGGCGGAATTCTACCTGAATTCTCATCATCCCTATCCTCGCTGGAACTGTGTTGTTTTTCATCTAAAAATTCTGAAGTTAAATCTTTTACAGTCGTTTGCGAACAAATAGCGATGTCATTGTCAATATCGACTAATGCATTTACGTCATTTACACTGCAACCTTTTTCATTAACAAGTTGCAGCAAATTTTCTAAGGGCTCGGGGTCGACTTCTTCATCGAAGATATTTTCATATTCTGCATTGGCTGCAAATCCCGCGTGTCTGAAGCAATTAAAAACAGTTTGCAATGAAACTGAGCTCCAACTTCTATGCACATAATTGATCGCGTCTAAAACACAAACTTCAAACTTTTAATTTTTATTTAACGCTTTTATCAGGTCCTTTACTAGCATTTTTTTGTACTTTCTTTTGAAGTCCCGAATTATCCCTTGATCTAATGGCTGAAGAAGTGCAGTAACATTTGGAGGAAGGAAAATGATTTCAATAGCTTTTAAGCTTTCGGACTGACCATGGGCTGTGCAATTATCGACAATAAGGGCAAATCTTCTCTTTTGGCAAGAAAACTGGGAATCCAATTTACAGATACGCCGTTCCCAAATCGTTGTAGTCATCCATGCATTTGAATTTGTTTCACATTCAACTGGCAGAGATTTAACGTTTTTAAAACAGCGTGGCCTTTTGCTCTTGCCTATCACTAGTGGTTTAAGCTTTTCATTTCCATTCATATTTCCCGTTTCATCTAGATTAAAAACATTCGAGGCATCAAACCTGGATAAAATGTCCTTGAGAACACTATTCCTCTAATTTTCTATAGCATCACCATCAACAGCTGCCGCTCCCCCACAAAGCGTTTTAAAAGAAAGACAATTTCTGTCTTTGAAACGCTCCAGCCAACCATTGCTGCAATGGAAATCTTCTATGTTCAATTCCTTAGCAATTTCCATCGCTTTTTCTTTAAGAATGACTGAAGGAATAGGCACATTTTGCGATTTTGCATGCTTTAACCATCGAACTAAAAGCTCCTCAATCTTGTCAAACTTTGATTTCCTCGTTCTCTTTCTATTGTCTTTGCAGTCTGCTTCTTCAATGGCTCGGTTTGATGATAGAATTTCACATAAAGTAGTTCTCGGAATATTGTGTTCTTTGGCAAAAGCTGTTTTCGAAACATTTGACTCTTCAAAAAGTCCAATTAAGTTCTTTTTTTCTTTAAGAGATAACAAGGTAAGTTTTTTTTCTTTCCCGGAAACGTAATCAAATCACAATTTTGTAAGGAAAAAAAATGGCCCTTATAGCAGGGCTTACTCGCTATGAAATGAAGTCCCACTGAAGTGCGTACAATAAAGAAAAATGTCTACACTCGACTGAGTCGGAGCAAGAAGTGAGAACTTTGAACGATTGGCATGCAAAATTCCCAGAATCCAAATCCCCTAAAAGGAAAGGAATGCTAAAAGCTGTAAAGTGAACTTCCTGGGTGGTCAGAAATTCCCCCGAGATACTTAAAGTGAAAGGGGTGGGCCTGAAAAGATAACAGAATGGTATACAAAAGAGCGAAAAAAGCTGGTTTGCCATTTTTTGGGGTGACGAGTTATCCGGAATAGAATTAAATTCGATGACAGGTAAAAGAGGGTTATTTTACATTATTGTCTATGAGGCTTAGTCGGGACCATAGGAAAACGACGACTTAATGAGGTTTTACTGTATATATACATATAAATAATATAATTTCCGAGTTTTTAAAGGAATAGTATAAGCCTTTGTTAGGCATCAAATTTAAAATTTTAAAATCAAAACATTTGTTTAAAACTAAATGGTCCATTTTTGGAAAATTGGCATTTTAAGTGTTCTATTTTTAGGATTCAAGTGGTTTATTGTGTAATGCTGTGTTCATTTCATTCAATTGGCATAATGACATTTATCCAATATAAATAATTGATGGCATAATGTTCAACTTCTTTTGACATGAATTTGTTGGTGGCTGGTAACAAAATGATAGAGACAAAAGACTTAGAAAGTAACAAAAATTAAGTATTTTTCTCTTTTGTTGAAATTCTAACTACAGAAAAGTAATTTTCTTTCAGAGAGTTGCTATATTCTGTATTATTTGACAATGATAGAGTTTAACTTAAGAGGGGTTTTCAATGTTCCCAACAATGGCAGATTTTTGCTTATAATAGCTTTTCTTCTGAGATAAATTTTTTGTAACTGAGAGAGTTAAAGAATAGTTTTAATAGTCTATATATTTAAAAATTTTGTGTGCTCTTAGCACCATGTCTAAGAGGTGCATAATGATACACAACAAACAATCGCCTTGTTAGAAACATTTTCTTATTCAGATTTGGAAGTTTTAGATATTTGTCAGCTAAAATCTGGTGAACAAAAAGCTTTAATTGATAGGGATAACATCAATAAAAATAACTTGGAGCCTGTTATTCTGTTCTATTTCTCTAGAATATTGTTTCCAAAAGTAATATTGGAGAAGTGGAAAATTAAATCCAAGAATTAAGTACAAATAAAAAAAGGAAAAAGTGAATAAATAACTTATTATTCACCAATTATACAAAAAAAAATCGAAAAAGGGGAAAAAAAAACTCACTAATTGTGCACTTTTCGGCATATTTTAAAAACTGTTCCTAGAGAGTACATAGAATATCTTGCCAATATATAATCATTTTATGCTTTAAAAAATTTTAAAATTATGTAGAGATTTTCAAAAATGATATTTCCATGGCCTTCTAAGTGGTTACCATTTTGTTATTCTGACCGAAGTTATGTACTGGAACACAGCTGATGCAATCGTAACCACCTTCAGTAAAAAACGCTCCTGCTAAACGCCAATGTTTCAAAAATGGAACAAAGTTAAAACTGCACTCTAAACAATTTTATTTTCTTGTCTTTAGACTCTTTAATAGTGAATTTAAAAAATTTCAAGTTATTCGGTTTCCCTTTTCTTGATTTAGCATTTAAATGGTTAAGCTATAAATATGATAATATAGAAAATTGGGAATTTTAGTATTAAATAGTTGGAAAAAAAACTAATTAAGTAAGAATTAAAATTAAAAACTACTTTTATTCTGAAGCTTTTCACTTTCTTTTCAATCTTGACTGTAGTAAACTTTTGTTTTCATTAGGATGGGGTACTTTTTCTAGAAAAAATAAGGTTATATACAAAACTAACATCTTGGACATTTAAGTGCTTGGTATTTTGCCCATCTGTAATCGCAATCGTGGCAAAACCTACTTTATTTCTAAAATAATTTCAAACATATGTGTAGTACACTAGCATTTTAAGTCAGTTGAAAAAAAAGTGATTGAGCAAAGGTTGTAGCAAATGAACAACAAAGAAGAACACAGAAGCCTTTTACAGAGTTAGATAAATGCCTTATGTTCTGGGGACGGATATGTGGATGTGTTTATTTATGGGACACTTTTCAACAATCAACACATCTTTTCCATTTCTCAAAAAAAAAAAAAAAATCCTTTTTTTACATATATATAGTACAGTGACATTATAGGCAAGAGAATTAAAAAAAAAATTTCTTTTTTCACCAGCTCTGCATAGGAAAGCTTAACATTTATACTGCTTTAATGAACACCATGGGTGCAAGTTGGAAAAAAGGCCAAGACTGAAAATTTTTTGACTGAAATACCTAATGTACACAATACCCCCTCGACATATGCAAACTATCTAAGAAAGCTTTACCATAATACATCAAGTTTAAATACTGTACAAAAAATATTTATTCATCTGTCTTTTGATAAAATAACAACAGGACATAAGAAAGTAGACCAATAACGTAGACCTAAAAAATATTTTTAAGGACAGAAAAAAAAATTCTGATTTCCGTCTCTGAGTCAGTCTTGTTTCCGTCTTACTTCCGCCCGCGGACATTTTCGAAGGACGGAAGACTTGCACCCATGATGAACACACATAATGTTTATGAGCTAATAATTTGCTAATGATGATGTAATGATTACGAGCAAATAATGTTTCATAGAAACATCCGTAGACAAACATAATTTTAGTTTAAATTGGAAATATATTCGCTAAAAAGTTTCTTGTATCAAACAAAATAGCATCAGCTGATTTTAATCAAGTCTTTATTTTTTATCAACATTTACTTCACTATACTCCATTAGTTGATTAGATGTCATTCAACAAGTATGTTAAGGACCAGTCGTGAAGAACCCCAATTTGATAATAAGAATACATTATTACATGAAAATAGACTTAAATCATTGTTATTATTTTTTTAAAATTAAAACACAAATTTTTTGAAACCTTATATCCCCGGAGAAATTTTTTTTTTTGGACTGAGACATTTTGGCGTACGAGACTTTCATTACACATTAGAAAATCTGAAAAAACTTTAACTCAAACTTTATAATATTCGTACTATTAGAAAAATAAGCTGACTTCAACAAACCCATTATTTGAAAAGTTAAAATTTCAGATACAAGAAGAGTGAAAAGATGTAATTGATGAAGAATATTGTTTTAGGAGAATCCCCATAATACATTAAAAAAGTGGCATTTCAACCGGCAGTTTTATAGAATAATATCTCATGACTGAGGGAGACCATTGCACTCGCTAGTTTCGAAATTCGAGATTGCTTCCCTCACTTGAGTACTAACTAACATGCCTTAATTTAGCTTTGTATATGCTCTTTTTAAAATCAAGCTCTAAATATATGCAACATATCCATTCGCAAACTTTGATTTATAAATATTTCATTCAAGTTATATACATTAAGATTAGATTCACATACATTTCAATGCTACTAAAAACAAATATTTATTAGAATTATCCTATTCACACATTGACACAAGTCCAAACTCATAGAAAGCATAAAAACCAAAGAATAAGGTTAGTAAAGGAAAGGATAATAACAAAGTTTAGGTAAATAAATAAGCAATATATTTCTGGTCAATCACCCTTGATAAAATATGTATTATTAAGCATCATAAAAACTAAAATATAGAAATGTTTGTTTATAACAAACTCTTCACTTTTAATCCTTAATTTCTGCATAACTTTTTGCTAATTTTTTTTCAACATTTCATTACACATGTGAAAATTACTTCTATGAATAGTTTAAACTTAAATTTGAAATCATATTCTATTTCCTTCTTCTCACAACCATAATTTATAAAAAGAATTTAAAAAAATTCTAATTCAATTGGGTCGTTGGCAAGATTACTATTTATCTATGTAAATAAGTGTTTCATATAATTAAAATATTGTTATCACATGTTCATCACTTCCCACAACAGAAACATCTAACATTTTTGAATGAGGTCATTCATGAAATAATCCAATTTCAGTGAGTAACATTTTAAAATACCATCTACCTAATCTTTAGTATATGCCAGTTTAACAGTTGATTTGAATTGCACAGCCATTTTTTTAATTATATAATATTTCCATGCATACAAATATGAAACATTATCTCAAAAATAAGCTTCAAAACAAGAGCATATGTCTATTGATATTTTACCTTGTTTACAGTTACACCAGATTTTGGAGTTTGTTTAGTGACAAGCTTATGCCCTAACATCTTCTCGACAAATGCCGGAACATCTTCTGGGCTACAAGTAAAATAGATATGCTTTAGATAACAGCGCAATCATTTTTTTTTCTAGATACAGTAATGTAGATTAGTTTTTTTTTTTAATAAAAAAAAGCCTCAAGAATTCATATAAGAGAAAAAGATATAAAATAAACAATAGATACACAGCGCCCTAAGCGTTTTTTGAACGGCGGTTCACCCTCCTTGCCTTTTGATCTCAATAAATACGCCCATTTTGTAAAAATAAGTGGCCATTCCTTAAAAACACTGCCTTTTTATTCATGTTCCATTTACAGGGATGAGATTAGCCAAAAGGCAAAAAAGCTGAATTTCCACGATAGTAAATTTTAAGCAAGCGCAATCATTTAATAATAAATTCCAGACAGTTTAAGGCAGGGATGGGCAAACTACGGCCCGCCGTTAGGTTTTATCCGGCCCGTGGATAGAATTTTAACTCGCCGATCTGCGACGAATATAAACAATATACATCCATTTTCTTGTCTACTTTGTTTAAAGCTATTTTTGTTCCTTCTTTTTTAACAAAGTATTGATGATCTTTTTACTTTCTCTATTTTTGTTCTACAAAACATAAATTGATGGAAATATGTAGCTTCAATTGGTAAAATGTTGAAAGCAAAAGTTCTTTATAGAATAGCCGTAGATTGGCGCCATCTGAAGCAATTGTTTCCAAATATGACATAGAGTTTTACAAATCATTACCAAAAGAATTTCCCAAATTTAATATTCATGCCCAGAAAATCAGTGCTATGTTTGCTTCATCTTATATATGTGAACAAGTGTTTTCAACTATAAACCTTAGAAAAAATCATTTCAAAACTAGACTAACAGACAAACATTTAGCTTTGAGCATTAAAATAAGTACATCTCACTTGGTACCTCAATATAAACTTCTTTTAAAAATGAAATCGCAATTTCATTCATCTCATTAAATATTTATATTAAAACTTGCATATCGTTTTTCTATCTTAGAAGTTTTTACTTGGCCCACCAAACTTTTTTTATTCGTTTTTTTGCCCTCGACCAAAAAAGTTTGCCCATACCTGGTTTAAGGTAATAAATAATGTGTTGACATACAATTGTGTACTAATCTATTATTATATAAATGATTACATTGATACTTAACATTTAGTGAAAATAAAAATTACCAATTGAAAAAATAAAGCTCGAAATTATATTTTTCCTCAGTTCACATAAGAGACAATTATTACTTGAAAAACTGCCTGGTTTAGCAAATTAAAACTACTGAGAATATAAATTAATATTTCATTTCTTTTAATAAATACTGTTATGGGATTTATAGCAAATATATCAGTAATTACTTTTTAAATTATATTGGAGAAAAAAAAACTTTAACAATGGACCGAATCATTATAATGAGTTAATTAACTCCAAAATTTTTTTTTTAATTAAATCCCTTTTTAAGTGATTGCTTTTGTTTGCTATATTTAGTCGTTAGTCCATCTTCAAACATCTTGTGACAAATCCTATATTTTCTTCTTTGCAAGCACAGAATATAAGTATTGAATATATTCCCTTCCAGTTCCTCTGATGTTGTAACACTTACATATACTAATAATCGTCGTTAGAAAAACAGCCACCTTTATAGTAACTAATTTTTAAAAAAAATTTACTTGTTACAAGAATCGAGATAGTTGATCTTAAAATTGCGTGAATATGAATAACAATTATGGATCTTGAAATCACATGAATATGAAACTAGATATACGATTTTGAAAATGAGAAAATACAAACTGGGACATAGAATTTTTAAAACAAATACAAAAACACAAATCACGATTCATAATTTTTAGATCGCATAAATACGAATCATGATGAGTAATTTTTAGATTGCATAAATATGAATTATGATGCATAATTTTCAGAATGCGTGAATGTGAATCCCAATGCCTTATTTTAAAATCACGTATAAATACGAAAATCAATGTTTGATATTATATACCGCATGAGCAAATCAAGACATTGAATTTTAAACTTGCGTGAATACGAATCGCTACATAGGTTTTTAAAAAGGCGTTAATACGAATCACAATATCGGATTTTTATATCTCGTAAATAAGAATCGCAACGTACAATATTCAAATCGCGTGAATAAGAATCGTAACACGCAAATATGAAAAGCTATGTTTGATATTAAAATTGTGTGAATAAGAATCGAGATATTAGCAGATCCCAGGCTTGGGATCTCTAAAAGGCTTGTCAGAAGCAGCGTCGTTTGAACTACAAAAATCTGATCTATCTGGAGGGCGGGTAAAAAATTCGGAAAATCTTATGTGCTGCGAGTAAAAGGGGAGAAAATAGCTAAAATAAGTAAAAATGAGAAAGGATTGGTAGCTATGTAGTTTGAATTTTCTGTTTCTCTTAGAAAATCGGTGAATTTTCTAAAAAAGCGGAATACTTAGTTACATTTTTAGAAAAATCTGAATTTTTGATTAAAAAAAAGCTGAAATTCAAGAGATAAAAGGGAAAAAAGCGGAAATCCGCTAAAAAGCGGAAAAATCTCATCCCTGCATTTAGAAAAAAAATAATCATTATTTAAGCAATATTTATTAAATGAAGGGGGCACAACCTACGACCTGCAAGAGCTTTTTTTTTTGGAAAAAAAACTTATGTCAAAAATTTTTAAGCGCACATTGGAATCATCACTTTTTAATGTGCTCAATTCTATTGTAAATCTATGTTGCTTCTTTAGTTAGTTGTTGTTGCTTTTTCTATGTTGCTTGCCAGATAATTGCTACGAAATTTCATATAGTTTTAAAAGACGTAATATTTGTAATACAATATTACAATACGCGAATTTTAAATTTTGACTCGCTATAATTTTGCAGATTTCATCATACATCCAAGTGACGTTTCGATTGTATTTTGTCATTTATTATTATTTATTCGCATATGGTTTTGAAAATTCCAATACATTTATTACAATATTGCGAATCGTGAGTTTTAAATCACACATCTAATTCATAACATTGTGCAGATTTTATGGTATATCAAAGTTATTTTCAAATCATCGAGTTTTTTAACTACTTGGATATCAAGAAAAAGAAATTCGACATTTCACTACAGCGCAAAAATAATTGTGTACTTTTTTTTCACCTCTCGGACACAATGCTTATTACCGCCACGAATCACGTTCTCAATTTCAGAAAGTACAAAAACGTCACATTTTGAACAATTGCGAATTCGAGATGAAATAAGATGACTAAAGCACGTTATAAAATCATTATTTCAAAGCACGATTTAGAACTTGCGAATCATAATAATATCATATTAAAAATGAAATCAAAATTTTAAAAACTATGCTTGAGTTCCAACTTATGAAAAATGCAATAAAAAAAAACCAGATGGACAGTAAACAAATCGAGTGCATCAAAAAGTAATTCCACGATTGCGAAATACGAAATTTCCTGTGTATGATAATGAAGCACAAAAAAACTATAAACATTTGTAAAAATGCAATCGTAAATCCAGGCGGAAATGCTGGTGAATTGTCAATATTTGAAATGCAGGATTCAAAGTTTCCCAAACAAAATATTGTATTAAAAAATTGAAATTTTAAAAACCAAGTAAAAATCCATTTTAATGCTTACTGAAAAACTATCTTTAAAGCTAGGCGGATTCACGGTGGAATCATCACCAATTGAGAAATGATTACTAACCAAAATACATGACTTGGAATTGGCAGTATGTCATAATGGCATATTAAAATATTGAAATTTAAAAAACCAAGTGGATTTATTTGTTGTTGATTGGAATTGAGGTTAATTACTGTCTTTTAGTTTAGTAATATCAATAACTTAGTAGTGTTCCATTATTAGAATTCATTCAAAAATAAAAACATAATAAAATTCAATGCCTATTTTGTAATGTATATTGTTATTTTATTTTATTAATTATTAGATTTTTTATATCGTAAACATTTTCCTTTTTTTTTATCGAAAAATATCACTTAAGCAACAAAAAATGTAAATCTAAACTACAAACAGTGAGCAATTTTATTCATTTTTCTTGGCTTTTTCTGGTAATGGAAAAACTGAGATGTTCAGCTTTAAAATTTTTTTTCAAAAATTAAGATTGATTTTTATGTTCTCAGTTTCGCTTTTCGACATTTTCAAAAACGCTCTTGATTCGCCTTGAATGGCAAAAATGTTCTTTTTAGAGTTAATTTATGAATACGTTTTTCCAGGAAATATTATTCTGAGCATTAAAATTTTAGTTTCAGTGTTCAGAAGCAGTAAAAGATTTTGCTATTTGGCCCCAATTGTACTGCGTTCAGTCGATTTTTTCTTCTTTTTTTAGCCGAATATTTGGTTTTTGACCAAATCACAATTCATTACCACATTCGACCAAATCATATTCGTTGCGGAAATAAAAACGAAGGAAAAATAACTAGGATTTACGATGAAACTGTCCGAAATACCGTATCAAAAAAAGATTATTTAATTGCGCTATTAACAATAACGTGTCGTAATAACATCATAGTTAAATAATGGGATAGTCAAAATCATGTGGAAAAGAATAGAAATAAGTGGGGAAACATATATTTATGCTGAACTCAGCACGAATAAAGCGTGGCAAATGCATGATTTAAAATTTGCATGTCATAATAGAATAATTGGAATTTTTTATAATACGTGGGAATGCATAGCAATAACTGCCGAAAAAAAGAAAGAATTGCAAAAAAACGATAAAAAATCACTTAGGGGTCATTCCATGTCAGTTCATCCAGCCATGGCACCCACCGTCTCAGATTTTGATGAAAATTTGTACACTTACAGAGTTTTTCGTGCTGATTTCAAAAATATCAATTATATTTAAATCGGTTAATGGGTTTAAAAGCTATAAGAATTTATATTTTTGCCAAAATGGNCGTTAAACGTACATTTACTAAAGAATCTGTTAAAATTGTTTGTGTCAAAACGTGATGACTTAAAAGTGCGATTAAAAATTTTAATTTTTTAAAATTTTTTTATTGTGTTTAGGAGCTCTCGCGAGCCGCACTTTAGTAGTCGAAGGGCCGCAGGCTGTGCACCCCTAAAGTAGGCATTAAGATAGTCCCCACAACTTCCCAGCATCAGAGTGGTGCTATCTTTTCAGCGAATCAAAATCTCCAAATTTTATCAATTGGATGACGTTTCATTAAGATAAGAATATCCTTGCAACAATCTCCCTTTCAGAACCTCCGTTTAAATATCAAGCGCACCAAAAATATGTGTCTTTTTCTTATATTTACATGGCTAGATAAATCTGCGCCAATTCCCAACATTCCTGCTAGGGAATTATCAAAGAAAAAAAATAATTTTATATATTTAAATAAATATATAAAATAATAAATATTTAAATAATTTTTCTATGTGCTAATCCATATGGTGCAAATCCGCAGCTAAAATTACTTGCAAAGCAGGCAATTTATGTTTCTCTTTACTATTTATGATCAATTTTAAAATTATCCTGTTTTCTTGTATTTATTTATTAATTATATATACATACATACATATATATATATATATATGCACAGAGATTATATTTTAGTGAGCCTTTAATTACTTTTATGAACTACAAATTTTTCTCTTATTTTGATAAGAGAGAGAATTATTTTTTGAAAATTCCCCATAAAAAAGCATTATGGGGATAAAATTCAGTTATTACATAAAATTACACATTTTGATAAATTTTTACAGAGTTAAGTGAGTGCCCTTTCTAAATGTCCTTTTTAGAGAGGAATCACTTCGCCCTTTTTAAATCTTTAGAACTCTGGATACTTACTTTTTTGTTAGTTGGACACCACCTTTAAGACCACTAGAAAATTCTCCTTTTCCTCTGCCACCAGCCAGAATTTGTGCCTTGATTACAAATTCATTCACTTCTAAAAAAAAATATTCATAGGTTAAATTTTTTCAAAAAGATGATTTATGTTCATTATATTTTTCATATAAATGCCGTAGATAGGCAACTGACACAATCAAATTGTGGGATTTTATCTATAGATATGTTATTAATGAGACAATAACTAAATATCTTGAAATTTAAAAAATACCTCATTTGCCAAGGCTCACATATTTTCTCCTATACCTCTTTCTTAGATAATTGATTCAGTTTTAATAGAATAAATAAATTGCTTAACTCATCCACATTCACTAATTTTGAGTTGTTTATATTCATAACATTTTCTTAATTAATTTATTATCCATATATTTTTATTATAAGCAGTATGTGTTAAATTTTTATTATAAAGAGTGTAATTTTATGGTATTTTGATTCGTACATATTTAAATATTTCTTCAAAGACTCATATTACTGATACAGTGCAGAAAAATAAAGCAATATCCATAATAATGAATATCAATGAAACACAAGCAATAAAAAACTTTCAACTAGAATTTTAACTCAGAAATGATCTTATGCCAATAAATGTACAAAATTTTTTATTCACTTGGCAAATAAATATTATTAAAGAATAGAAATAGGCAGTAATAAAAAAATTTGGGTATTAAAAACAATTATTCCTTTCTACCTTTGGTTCACCAGCTTAAATGAAGTTAACAAAAAAGGAGCACAGGGGAAGGGAGAGTCTATTTTGATGTCAGATTTCAAATAGGTAAACAGTATTTTTTCTATTAAAAAATTCTAATCTATTTTTAGTATGATCTTCAGTTTTTCCTTACTTTCCTTGAGTAATTTGTTTATTTCTGAAATCTTAGAATTTTTTTTATTTTCTGTTGTATTCAAGTTAAGAAAGAAAAAACCTATAAAGTTTGCTGCTGAAATTAAAAAATAATAACTAAAACAATAATAAGGTATATAATATGCTACTTTTAGTTATAATTTAATTATGACAACTTATTTAGAAGCAACAAATTCATCACAATAATAAAATTTATTACTTAAACTCAAACTCATAACAAATCAAACATAGTTTTAAAAAAGTAAGAAATCTGAAGTTCTCAAAACAATTTTTATTAAACAAAACAAAAATTTTGTTTTTGTTATAATTGTACATACTGAAAGTCTTTGATATTTCCTTTGCATCATTTATGCTGGAGGCAATCCTGAACTTCTGGACAGTTATTCCATTATCATACATCAGCTGTTTACTTTGGTACTCTTGCAAATTTAGATGGCGAACAGGAATGATACTTATTGGCAACTACATTTGGGGGGAAAAAAATCATAAACACTGTAATAGCAATACAGAAGTCTCAGGACTTCAAGCAAATTTTTGGATAATATCATAGAAAAATGTGTCATTTGTTAAACACACATCAGTTAGAGGAAACATTCAATGGGTTGTAAAAAATTGCAGCATTGTTTATAACTGTTGAGGATATGAAAATCATAATCAGGAAAAATACTAAGATGGAATAGTTCAAACATGTTCACCTAATTTTTCACAGCACTGAAAATCAAAGCTGTGTATTGATAATCGATACGTGGAAGTTACATTTTATCAAAGGATAATTATGGGTAATAACTAATAGTAAAAAGGTAAGAATTTCTTATAGTTATTACCAGGGTTGGGTTTTTGACATGACAGTTTGACATGACAGTGGTAAAAACCGTGTTTTTACCGGTAAAAACCGTCAAAAACCTACTGTTTTCTTTAATTTATGGCACATAGCGGACAATATGTTATTTTCACTTAATTGCTTTTATAAATG
>NC_092209.1:313000-323347 GCF_043381705.1 Parasteatoda tepidariorum
CGGCGCCAATCGATTCCTCGTGGCCAAAACCCCCAGACTCCCAAGTTTACCGGAGTTTATTAATTCTGGGGCGATTTTCGACTTGGCAACCATTCCTCGCATTATAGTATAAGATCTATCTGTTTACAAAGAAATGTTTTTGTTGTAAAAATCAATAGAATAAACAGCGCATTATTAGTGTGAATTTTCGTATTAGAACTTCTTAAATTGCAATGTCTTTATTGATTTTTATAAACAAAATTGCATTTCTGTTCCTTTAATAAACATAATATAGAATTTATGCGTTGTTTGTTATGCGCTTGTTTCAATTACACGAAGTTAAATGTACTAACAGCTGTTTTAAAATATGTACAAAAATAACTTTGTGTATCACAAAATCATTCAGTGGATGTCCACAAGACGTCATCGCCATCAGAGCTTTGATGTGGATAAGAATAACTTGATTCTTAGCTTTTTCAGTCATAGACGTCTCATTGACATTCACAAGAATAATTCCTGATCTACTGGAAGTCGCGTTACGAACATGTTTTTTGTATATAGTTGATGCACGAACCCTGTAATTTCTGTCTGTATTTTGCATTTTTATGCCCTTAATAGATGTAAGAGTGTAAAAACCAAATTCAAAACTTTTAATTTACTTTAAACATTATTGAAAACTTTTCAGTTATAGTTGACCAAGTGCACGCGATTCTTTTTTCTAATATAAAACTTTATGCAAATCGAATATTTAAGATGATTTATAAAACTACTCTACCAATAAATTAAAAAAAATCATCCCAATTATCAACTCTTTGAAATCAAAATGTGCTTTTCATGTATAAATGTGATATAATTAGTTTTTAATTTTTTTTAAATCGTGAATTCTTTTTTACTTAATAATATGAACATAAAAAGATTTAACTAGTAATATTTGATTTAATGATTTGATACATAAACTGCTAAAAAATTTCAACATTTGATCAGTTTTCTAGACTAAATTGAATAGAACATTTTCATATATAATTGACTTAGCGTGATAAAACTTTTAGAAGTAATCCATTTAAAAATTAAATTACAGATAAAAAATTCCTGATTTTATCTCTAAATATTAT
Organism: Parasteatoda tepidariorum; assembly: GCF_043381705.1. Classification (NCBI taxonomy): domain Eukaryota; kingdom Metazoa; phylum Arthropoda; class Arachnida; order Araneae; family Theridiidae; genus Parasteatoda; species Parasteatoda tepidariorum. Next base: position 314,092 of record NC_092209.1, read on the forward strand.
TCACAATAAAACTGAATACCACATAAAATATATTAGTATGAAAAATTTTCATTAGTAACATGAACTTTCACAGATTCTTTTTTCTTCTCATTATCATGGATGAATACTTATCTCTGGTGGACGCTTTAGGTCTCAAACACAAGCAATTTAGACTCTGGCAACTCATAGAGCCCTCCCAGCGATTTTTTTATTGCAATCTTTCTGAAGGACAAGAATAAAAAGATCTCTCACATAAACTGGAATTAATAGCCCATCTCTTTCAAATCTATTTTTAAGTTGGCCAATGGCTTTTTCATAACTATCTCCACTTGAAGAAAAACTTTTATGTGCTTAATCAACATAAATCCTGAAATGGTTCTAACAAAATCAAATGAAATTTCATATGAAAATACATGAAAGTATGACAAAAGTTATAAACATAAAGTTGATTATGTACTTAAAAGTTAACTCCTAAGCAGTGATTCCTTGCACCATGGCTTGTGATAATGACGAACAGTTACCTTGATTATCTCAATAGGAATCTTTATTAACTTTTTAAAATTGTCTCCGAAAATCTTACCAGTTTCTGTTGAATTTGAATTTCAGGATAACGTTTGATATATATTGAGTCGGGCGCGTTGCCAGGTTGATCTTGTGATGGACTTGACCGCCGGCGATAAACGCGTAGATTCCATGTTGATTGACGGTTCTGTCGTCGTCGACTTTGAATGAGGCAAGTGCAAAGCAGGCGTCGATGTTGCGGATCCTTCTGTGGAATTCTTCCGATAGGCGGTGTTGTCGTGCAAATAGAAGCGCTAATTCGTTTGGAAATTCGGGCATTGGTAGTTTGATTCTTCCATGTAAGCAGCAGTCGCCAAATGAATCTACGTGTATTTTGTTCTTCACTCTTTCTTCTGGGAAATGCAAAGCGCCATCGTGGATGCAAGCGACGTTAAATGGACCAAGACTTTGATATTCCACGTCGGAAGTTGCAGCATTTTTGTAGGTTGACGCAGGCCGAGATTTCGCAGCTCTACGGAGTCTTTCATTACGGCGGCGTTGTTCCTCTAGGCGAATGTTGCNTATATATATTTGCAATAATAAAAAACTTTCTTGGGAGATGACGTATTCTGTTAAGTATTCAGGGCGTATTGTGAAACCATGGCAAGTCTAAATTTTGATGTTTTATTTTTTTTAAATTAGAAAATACTTTGGCGAAATTTTTTTTATAAACACTTATTATAAAAGTTTAAGATTGATATGCTATGAGCAAAAATGGACGAAGAAAACTTTGTTTTAATGCCATTACTTTCTAGGACTTAATCTTCGTGGGGGTGAGACCTTAAATAAGTTTGATACTTAGAGCAAGCTAAAATCAGTTACGAAATTAGACGCGAAATGAAGCACACGAAATCAGACCTTTAATGCTAATTTTATTTTCTGCGCATTTCATTATAAGTCTAAAACTCTTAAAACGAATTTTAAAAGTTTTGCACACAACTATAAAATTCGTTTATCAAAAGATTTCATGCAAAAAAGTAAATATTTACTATTTTTTATTGTTTTATTTAGAAATAGTCAAAAACATTTTGAATTGTAAGGTATCAAGTTTTTTACATCATTTTAAAGACTATAATTTTATACGTCAAAATAAAAAAAATTTGAGCGAAATTCGGACAAAATAGTTCCAGAGAAATTTTTCTTTTTAAATAGTGGAGTTTTTAAAGCTCAATTTTTCAGGAACTATTTCACCGATATCGTTCAAATTTTGTATTTTTTCTTCTAAAATTACATACTTTAAAATGATGTAGCAAATTGTATATCTAACAATTCAAATTTTTTTTTTGGTTATTATTAAATAAAGTAATAAAAATTAATTTTTTATATGTAATTTAAATATTAGCCATAAGTTATTTTTAGCATTGAATCATCTTTGGATAAACGAATTTTTTAATTGTGTGCAAAATGTTTTCAATTCACTTAAGAAGTTTTTGAGATATGGCGAAAAGTAAAATTAACATTAAAGGGTGATGTCATAACTTCGAACCTCTGTTCTGATCAAACTATATTTCCCATCTTCCCCCATATTTTCGGGGCCAGAAATTATGTTCATTAAGAGAAAATGCTTTTTTTTTTCCTTTTTTTCCTCGATTTTACAACTTAAACAGTTAAGATTGAGTCCTAGAATGTGAGGATTTATTTAGAGTGGTCCGTTATTTGTTTGTTTTTCATACTTTTTTTTGGGGGGGGGGCACTCAACAATTTAATTTCAAAGAATAAAAATATATAAGTTCGATTTTTCTCAGTTTCTTAATGTTTTTTTAAACAATTAATTGACTTAAAATTTTGTTGTATGGATTTCTATATTTTTCTAATATATACTGACGATTACTTCTTAAAGAAAATGTTAGAAATAATATTTCATTTTCACAAGAAGTTGTGATTCTAATCGTCTAACGCAATTCGAACCGTCACAAAATATATTTTTCACTAAAGAGTAGCATGAATAAATTTAATCTAAGGCTTGTAATAAGTGATATGATCACTTTACCCACAGTGCCCAAAAAGCGAACAAGTTTATACAGATTTAATTCGTTTTTTCACTATTACCTGGAAAGTTAAGAAAAAATCAGATCTCTCATGATGTACTTTATGTATTATTTAACAGTGTAATTCCTTGATATGAAATTCCCTTGAAATAAAAAAGAACAACATATTTACTATGCGCAATTATGGGCTAATTTTTTATTCATTCAGTTCCCATGACAAATCAATACATTAGGGTGTATTGGATCGGAGATTGATCATGCTCTGGTTCAGGTCTGCGGATGGACGGTGTGTGAATGTGTCCTCCCTATAAAATCGGGTTGTGATGTATATCTGGATCATATTCCGGGATGTTTCCCAGACCGTCGTCAATAGCTAACTGTGCTGCTGTAGTGTGACGTATATAAAAAGCACGATAACAAGTTTCGCATTAAGTGCAATCGGTATTTCAAATTTGGTAGTAGGTTTTAAAAAGTTATGCGACAATCAAGTAAAATAGCATCGAACACATTTTATTAAAACATGCCGAAAATTGGAACGTTACATTTTTTATTAATCAGTAATGTAAAAAGGATATTTCGTACGAAATGGATTTATTGGTTGAAAATTATTAGTGTAATAAGCATAAGTATTTTATCACAATTTACCTAAAAAAATATACTTAAAACAAATCCAAATAAAAATTTACAGTTCCGAAAAAGCTGAAAATTGTTTAGTGCTATAAAACAAAACCAAAAAAAATTTAAACGACACTAAAATCTTTCAAAAGTTACGAAAAATAAACAGATCATTTAATAGAAAACAATTGAAATTCAAGAAATTATATTGAGCATAAATTAAACTAAACTAATAATCACATTTACAAACTATATTAATATTTATCGATTTCAATATCAAAATCGTTAAGTAATGATCAAAATAATTTTAAAAAATTCATTAAATGGTTTTTAAAATACCACTTACTCCAAAAAGTGATAAATATGGAATTATTTTGTTAAATTATTGATAAACTATCTGGATCATTAATTCTTTAAATTAAAAATAGTTTTTGGTATTTTCTTTTCAAGTAATAGTTTTTTAAAAATTTTGAATTGTTGAAAAACTATTGAGAGCCCCCGACGCTATATATATAATGCCAAGGGGAACAATATTTTCTGACATAACAAGGTTTTCGAGATACAGAGAGTATACTTTATATAATTTCTAATATATATATATACTAGTAAAGATTTTATTTATGAAATTCCATTTTATTAAGTTTGCAAATGCTTTAAATTGTAGTTACTATTACACTATTTCAATTTTTGTTGATTTCTTAATACAGTTGCTCGCTTAAAAATCGTACAAGTTTTAATCTGAACATAAAACGAGTTCTTTAAATCATCTTACATTCATTTATTATATTCATACATTTCTTTAATTATATTGCACAAAAATATATTGCTTTTACTATTAAATCGAAGGTAATTCAGGATATGTGTGTGAAACTGCGTTCTGATAGTTTGTAAAAGATTAAAAAATTGCTAATGCAATAGCAAAATTTATTTCCAAAAATAATTCAGGGAAAGTAATCTAAATATAAACAGGACAATTTTTTTTTATCTCGATCTACAAATTAAAATTCGATAACTTTTCAAATCAAAGTGTGGTTGAAAAACCTTTGTGTTTAAAACCATTGCATTTTTGGAATGACTATCTATTAAATATTCTAAACTTCCTTAAAAAGATCGTTTTTATTTAACAAAAAGCGAAGTTTAGTTATTTCCGCATAAAATATTTATGTTATCAACTTTCACGGTACTTTTCGGTTAGGCAAGCACAAGGAAATTCAGCCTTTTTTTTTGTAAGCATCCATTTTTTCTAGATTTAAAAAAAAAATATTAAAAATATGTCGGCTGAGGTCTATATTTTTGAAGACATTTCGTGTGTGCTTGGCAACGAAAAAGTGCCATTATTACATAGATTCATTTCATGCTCTAAGCATCATGTAAAAATTAGTTAAAAATATTAACTTAGATCATAGATTTCCTTTTACAATTTTATAACAGTTGTTGAACAGTCTTCCCCATTTTGAGTTTATGACTACCAATGTTCAACTCCGTTAGTCTTGTAATTTTGATTCCAATCCAGAAGACAAGGAAACTTCTGGGTTCAACATAGGGAGAAATTTGCCTTCATTCAAAAAATTTTGGAACTAACCCACATTTGTGTTACATGACGAGGAAAACCACGAAAATCTTCCACGGTTAGCCTAACGGCAAGGGGACTCTTATCAATGCTCCGTCTACCACTAAGGATACGCCAGCACTGTAGTCGGTGCCAACTGGATGCAGATTTTGTATTCGCCAGTCATCTCTGTGATTCACACGTGGGTTCCCCACAACAGGAGAGCTAGCGCTTTATCCCCTGTGACATCACGACTCTTTGATTATGGATTTTATAACCGTCGTTGAACAGCCGACCCAATTTTGGAGTTTACGTTTACCAATGTTCAACTCCATAGTCTTGTAATTTTGAACTCAATCAAGGATCAACTAGTGAAAAAATTTGCATTCGTGGACTTTCCTTTTGATGGAACTAGCACGCATTAGCGTTGCAAGGAAAGGAAAACCACGAAAACCTTCCGCGGATAACCTAAGAGCAACAGGACTTAATTCATGATCCTTCTATCTTTGGGGATATTTTACGTCAGTATTCTGTGATCGATGTGAGCTGGGCTGAATTCGCATCAATCAAACAGCACTGGGATTCGAACCGGGGTTATCTCATTGAGAGGTGAGTGTTCTATTCCCTTAGTCACCACGGCTCTAAATTACAGATTATGAATTTTAATATTTCAATTATCCTTACTTTTTTCTCATTTTCAAAGGCAGAGTGAGGATATTTCCATATCGCGATCCTTAGCGCCGACTGCTAAGGATCGCGATATGGAAATATCCCGCGGCCAAGAGGGTTGCATGGATTTTAAACTTGCAAAGTTAGAAGAAAAAAAAATGAAACTACGAGTTATACCCTTCCAATTGATCCCCTCCTGTGATATTTCTTTTAGCTTCTTGTGGGCAGCTGTCCGGAAGTTGCGAAGATTATTCTGCTACAGATCACGATACAGAACTCTTTAACAAGAATGATATTTCAACTTTTTCCCCCCAATGAAATTTGTAATTCTAATAAGATATAAAATTCATTATTTTAATGGTGAAATAAAGGTTGTGCACACCTTTTACTGTAAATAATAAGGAAATAAATAATTGATTTTTAAATAAATCTAGTGTTGGGAAAAATGTTTAATGATTTCAAATTTAGTGTTTCTAATGTAAAGTTTTTATAATTTCAGTAGTAGCTTGCTTCAAGAAAGTTTATTAGGAATTCGTTATTGCTCTCATATCACTCTTTCGCTTATCAACAACTGTTTTCTCTTCCTTCAGCTCTGCTCCAAAACATTTGGAGAATAATAAGAAATGAAGCCATTCAATTTGTTTGCGCTTCTGAGTTTGATGATTTACGTTAAATGTTTATTTTAAATATGTGCGCTTTCGTGGCACTACTGAGGAGTCTCTGATTACTCGCTCTATGTAATTCGGCCCTGCTGCTCTGTGTGGAAGTCGCAGTTCTGATCATTTCATAAAATCTTTGAAAATAAAAAGCATTTAAAAATTCCTTGCAAATGCAGTTGCAAGTAGACAAAGACTTGTAATTAAGGAAACTTCATCAAATTGTTGTAAAGACATGGAATGCCCTAATTACAGAGCTTCAGCTGAACACATCTTCTCATCTGTTGTTGTCTCCGGGCTGGAGATAAAATAACAGACATGGAACACTTTTTTTCCCTTTAAAGACAACAATTAATAAAATGCATGCTGCTGTTTTGAATAAAGAATAAAAATTTCTTTTATCAATAAACTGAAGAAACAAATATGTATATTTTTTTTCTTGCCTTAGTTTATTAAACACAAGATGTTCATCTTATGCAATGAATGTAAGAATATATGCTTTCAATGGGCTTATTTTTAACCAATAGCAACTTCTCATTTAGCCTTGAAATTATTTAACAAACAATTGAATGTTGTACTTAATACAGCAGTATTTTTTTATGTGCTAAGTAAGCACAGACTTGCCAACTCTCAAGGAAGATATTTTTCCGTGCAAATAAATTCCGCCAATTCATAAGAATTTAATTTATTTTTGATATTATTTATAAACATAAATACATAATTATCAAATTATTTACATCTTTCATTAATATGTATACACTGAAGGTTAAAATCCTTTTTAAAACACATTTATAATCAAAGACCAAAAGAATGGATTTTTTTTTCACTGAGAGACATTTTTCTTATAAATAGGTTGACAGTTGGTTACTAAACAGAAAAAAAAAGAAACTTTTCAAACATTTAAAAATCTACACACTGTTTTTTTTCCAATATTTTATTAGCATTTAATTCAAAACATTAAAAGAGCTAATTATGAATTATCTAGAATTTTATAGTTAATATTTCAATTGATTCTCCCTTTAACAATTTTAATCAGTCTTAGTTCGCAAATTGGAGGCTTGTATAATTTAAAAACAGTAGCACCATTGCAGAAAAGAACGTTTTAATGAATCTGCTGTTAAATTACTAATGAAGACGGTTGGAAGTAAACAAAAATAAAACACAAGAAGTTAAAGAGAAGAAAAAATATCGAGTTAAAAAAAAAAGATGACTATCTACCAGTTTTCTATCGACAAAATTCTTAAAAATATGAGTGTTTCTTAATTTCACAGGTGTAAGTGATTAAAAAAACAATTAAATCTTTAATTTATAGATTAACTTGTAGCAATTTGATGATTTAATCTCAAAATGGAGTTTAATTTAATACCATTCTACAATTTACTTTTAATTACTTTTTAAGCACTATTTTATGGGTCAAATATCAAAATCTAGATTTAGGTTGCAACAATTTTGAAAATTCTGAATATGTAAAAATTTTTTTACCTTACAATTGAAATTTTCTTCATCATTAACAAATTAATTAATGCAAATTATTTAATTCATCTAAATTCAACATTATATTGCCTACTTGTCTTTCGGTTAAAGCTTTCAACCTTTTGTGAAAGAATTATTGTAATTTAACCAATCATTCAAAAGATATGATGAGAAGCATTACACATTATAATAATAACATTAGAGTAATAAATATTTGAAATTTTTGAATTTCCAACCGTTATAATGGTTAAGCTATTAAAGTCAGCGTTTCAAAACAAGTCTATCACCTATTTTTTGGGAGTGATAAATCCAAATTTGGGATGGAAACTTGCATTGTTTGGTCAAAATAAGCATATTTCGTCACTCTCAACTTTTACACTTATTTCTAGAGATTTCTTTGAAGCACTTTTCAGAATCTGACCAACCGTTCAAAAATTATTAAAGTGGACTTATAGGATGATTAAATACGCATTGTATGTCATTCATTGTTTTAAGGAGAAGAATCTGTCAATTAAGAGTTGGAAAGACTATTCCATTTCTCTCTCAATGTTGGGTTGATCAGCAGATTGCAGAGCAATGCATGTGTCATCGAACCACTGCTTCAGCTCACCTCTTTTCAGTTCCCAAGACACGAAACTGGGTTTCCACACCCTTGTCTTGCCCCAGTCTTCCTTCACCGAATTCCACAACTGAAATGACGCAAAGATAAATTATTCGATATGGTATACTATTAAATAAAATAATAAATGTCAACTAAAAATAATTTTTGCATGGAATTATCTTAGGATAAGCGAATCGTGCGCAAAAACTTCTCATTTCGCTTACAAAATTTTCAAGATTAGCGAAACACGCAAAATTAACACTAAAAGAGATTTAAACTATGGAACGCTCTCCTGACCAAACTTCGCAGATTGCGGCTACCTCTTATATTTTGGGGATCTGAATCCACTGATAAAATGGCATGTTTATTCAGAGAAAGTTCGTTTTAGTGTCTGTTTTTGTAACTTATAATATCGTCTGCACTAATTAATTAGCATGTATGACCATTAAAATTTACTTCTAGAACGTAAAAATTCGATCGTTAAATCAAAAGTTATTCAGGGTTTGCTCACTTCGAGAACAGTTTCTGAAAGGTGTAAACCAGTGTTTCCCAACCTTTTTTGTGCCATGCCCCAACTAAGTCATTCTAAAATTCTTATGCCCCCCTATGTAACATACACGATTTTTAATATTAAAAAATTGAATTGTTCACTTAGAAACTTAAATGATAGGTTTTAGGAAGAAATCACTAGGAAATTGTTAACGAAACACAGTAAGTAAACTTTCAAAACATATAATGAAAAACTAAAATTCAAATACTAGTTTTAATAAAGATTTTTCTATAATATTTTAATTTAGTGAGATCCTTGCTGCACAGAGATTTTATGTTAGGTTCCAATTTGGTTAGCTTCAGTCTCAAGTATCCCCGTTGTGTTATATCCAGACGATTTCTTTTTTTAGAAGTAAATCATTTGCAGCACTAAATCCAAATTCAGCTAAATATGAAGATGGAAACGGTAGCAATAGTTTTCTTGCACATTTGGTTGATTTTGGGTATTTGATTTCTGTTTTCTCACAAAGCCATGCCATCACTCCCTTTATATTACATAAAGTTTTGACAGACTCATCATTTTGCATTTCTGCGAGTTCTTCTTGATACTGCATATTTGATATATCAGACAAATCCAATAACTTTGGCTGCATCATCCATGTTGGAAAATCAATTT
>NC_092209.1:325237-342443 GCF_043381705.1 Parasteatoda tepidariorum
ACTTATTATATATATATATATATATACTAGTTGACCCGGCAGACGATGGGTTATTTATAGGTTATAACGAATTCTAAAAATATTAGTCAACAATATTAATCTCTTAGTGTAATGTAGTGTACAATATTTTTTGTCATTCCATCTTTAGCTAACACAAATAAACTGGATGGTTTGCCCACTCGAGAGATTGCCACGTATAATTGTCGGTGTGAAAAACATGGTGTGCTCAAATCAAAGCCAAAAACAGACATTGTTTGACCTTGAAATTTATTAATAGTCGTTGCAAATGCCAATCTAATGGGGAACTGAATGCGTTAAAATTGAATTGGCATATATGTGGGTATAATAGGGATTCGTGGAAGTAATATACTTTCCTCCATTTAAAATAATGACTTCGATAACGTTGTTCATTAATTTTTTAACGACTAATCGTGTGCTGTTGCACATCCGTGGTGGGTTCAAATTACGAAGCAAAATAACCAGACATCCAACTTTCCCCTGGCGGGGATAGTTGATCAACTGTTAATTGATCAGCTATCGACCGGGATTAAAAAATATAAAATGCTATTAAAAAGTAGGGGTTTATGGTACGAGAGTGAAAATTAAGGACTGAATGTATTTTTTAATGCCACACCATAAAAAAATAACAAAAAAAATTTGTCCCAAAATTGAAGAAAAAAAAAATTGTTATAAACCTACTCTTAGACCTTCTGAATATACGTATAAAATTTCATCAAAATCGGTCAAGCCGTTTCGATGGAGTGTAAACACTGAAACTGTGACATGAAATTTTTATATATAAGATAACAAAGAAACAAAATTTGTCCAAAAAAATTAGTTATACACCTATTCTCAGACCTACTGAATATACATATAAAATTTCATCAAAATCGGTCAAGCCGTTATGGAGGAGTATAAACACTAAAACTGTGACATGTGATTTTTATATATATAAGATAACAAAAAAAAATATGTCCAAAAAAATAACAAAAAAAATTTGTTGTAAACTTATTCTCAGACCTACTGAATATACATATGAAATTTCATCAAAATCGGTTGTTAATATATCCAATTTATCTCACCTTTCGTATTGTACTTCTTTTGAGATCAACTACTTATTAAATTACTATGCGATAACTTTTTTATATTAATACATTTCATTCAAAAACATCTTTAACTGGTTAAACTGATAGTTCATTTAAAATTTGTATTTTTAAAAATTATTTAAATTTTTTCCTTCAGTAAAAAATGCTAAGAAACTATTATTATTAATTATATTTTTATATTTCTGTTTATATTTCTTTCATTGCAGGAACCTTGATTTAAAACGAAATGAAAAAAAAATCTATTTTAATAATGCAGAAATTAAACATATCGTAGGGAATATGTTCCTTTATCATAAAGCTGTTTGATTATACTTAACACAAGAATTCCATTTGAAAAGGATAATCATGTTGTTGTATATAGAAGAAATATTGCATTTTCAATAAAACTGTATTCGGAATGTCATTTTTTTAAAACTGATGTCAGTTTTAAGTATTTCATACAATACATCAGAAATAATTTAAGAACACAATTTAAGAACAGAAAATTCTTAAATGCATTTTGCCAGACACCGGCATTTGTTTCCATTTTTCGTTATCGGAGAACAACTATTTGGAGCAGATGATAAAATTCAGTTTTTCTTCCAAAACTCTTAAGTTTTCTACCTAAAGCGCAAACGCACGACTTATTGTCCAACGAAGAACTTCATATCTTGTTCATTGTCCATTTCTCAAAGACCTATTGACCGAGTCCTTGATAACCTCTAATCCATACACCTTTTTTTTTTCTTTTAGAACAAGGACAAATTTATTTTTTTTCTCCACGGTATTTGTTTGCGATCGGTTTAGAAAGAAGTTTGAATGCCATTCTCCGTTGCCAAATCTGACTTTGAAATAAAATAAGTTTTAAAAAATAGCTGTTTTCCAATCAATCCTGGTTGCAAATTCTGAAAATGATTTTCCGTATTCAACTAGTATTAGCTTTTCTAGGATTTGAGAAAAAAATTTGCATTGCCATCTACGGACACCTACTGATCATTCTTCTTTAGCATAATTGCAAGACTTAACAAGTTTTAGAATTACAACAAAAATATCAATTTATTTCTATCGTGTACTGAAATGAAATTGAAAACGAGCAAAAAATATTTTCATAAATTAATACATATTTTCATAAGTTAAGTTTAAAGAAATTGTTAACAAAGTCTCTATACGACAATCGTTTCAGTTAAATATTCTTTTTTCATTCAAGGATAGTATTAAAAAATAATTATTTAATTATTTCGCATTGAGTGTTTTGTATTAACATAGCCGCAGGAAAATTAGAAATTTGCTGATGATGTTGTTATTTAACAATATTTTTTAATCATAGCTTTTTTTTACATGCGTGTTCGTACGTGCCTCAAATTATGCTCCGTACTCCCCTTGTATGTTCATTCCATCCTATTTGAAGATTTAGGAGAAGAACGATAAATGTACATGAAAGCTGTGTATGAGAAGCTGTGTAAGAGAGAAAACGAATTTGCGCGCTGACAATAACAGTTTCCCCCCGAAAGGCCCATCTGCACTGCGTAATAATTCTCGGTGAGAACATATTTTCTACGTTATTGATTTGTCTAAACTTGACTTAATCAACATATGGTGATTCAATAGTAATTTTTGTGAAAAATGAACCATTCTTTCCATCTCCAAACGTAACTGGGGAAGGTGAAATTCGCCCCAAAATGAAGTGTTGGTTATAAAACGATTTTTGAAGTTCTTTATGAAGTTTCTTTGCAATAAAGGTTACAGAAGATCTATTACACATCACACTGATTTGGTAGATAAGTTGTTGCCAGATCTGGATGAGTGGGTGTAGGATGCCACGAATATTGCACTTGTCTGTCAACAGTGACTTCAACAGCTTTTAACAGATTATTTTCAACAATGTGAACGCATAATTGCTGTTCTGTGAGAGATGGTTCTGGAATTTCGGAAGCTTTTGACAGTAGTTGATTATAGTGTGGAGATACCCTTACATGTATTCTCTGTATTGACCAAGAATTTCGATAATTCAAAAATATATATTCGGTGTTTTTTTCCTTCCTTTTTGTTAATTTGTAAGGGAAACATTTTGTTTTTTACTGCTTCTAACACTTTTTTATTATTTTAAAACAAATGACTTAAAAAAAAGTGACTTTTCCTTTTTTATTTATATTACATATTCTTAATAAAGAATACTGAATAGGTTTTTATTTAATTTTTAATAGGTTAATTTTTACAGTATTTAGTTTTTTTCTTCAAAATTTTACATATTATTAAATCCGATACATGACATTTGTCAAACTAATAAACTGCTTTTTACATCATTAAGATATGATAGATGTTTATATTTATCAAGAGTTAAATGAGAATATTTCAAAGAAATGCATGCAAATTATATATTATATAATTCTTTAAATTTCTTACCAACCTTAAATTGTTTTAAAACCTTCATGATTCGAATCCAGATTTATTCCACTATCCGCACTCGTTTAGAAGTGTTACCAACATAACTCTCTAAATCACTCCATTTCCTTACCAAAGAAGTAGGCAAATCGATTGCTGTGGCTCAGACGATGATCGCACAGAGTTTAAATCGATTGGATAATCCATCGAGCAAAATAAAGTTGTGTTTGCCTACCCTGGTAAAGGGGTAAAACTCCATTTTATGTCTCTTTCATTGATCCCTTAGAATCGGTGAACGACATATAAAATAATTTTCCGGTCACCATATTTGCAGAGAACTCTTGGATTAGGAAAGGTCAGCATTTGTCCTGTTTCAAGTAAAGAGAACTATCGGTGTTCTGAAGAATTTTCTATGAACAAAATCTATAGGGCAGTCGGAATTATTATCTTTTGGAAGAATGGGGAATGCTTTTTCCCTATACTTAAACTCTTATCATCACTGAATTAAAGTCATCAAATCATGATTTAAAACGGTTTGAAATGCACTTGATACCATGGTTCACTTAAAGTTTTTTTTCAGGTTAAGTAAAAGGTTAAAAGTATAAGGTTTTTAATTGAAGCATATATATAGGATAGAAATATGGGTTATTTAGTTTTTTTTTATTATAATGTGACGATAGCTTATTGATTTCAAAACCGTAGTTTCAAAAAGAGAGTAAAAAACAATTGTGTGAAAAAACTATGCGGTGATTCACGAGTGAACATGTTTTGAATTAGAAAAGTCTTAAAAATTCTTGGTTTGGAACTCAATTGTTATTAAAAACTAGAAGTGAACTGAACTTAAGTGAATCATGATAAAGCCTGAGCACAAGTTCATGACATAGAAAACTGGTGAGCTTTGATGTTAAAATGATTTCAGCGAAAGTTCCGTCGGATTGTGCATATGTTCCGTCAACCACCCCAACCCCACTTTTTAGAGATTTTCTACATCAAATATCTGTTGAACGTCCTTCTGTGATTGTTAACTTTATCTTATGCAAATTTCCTCTTTGCGTTTCGATCGTGTGTTATTTGATAGTGTCAATTTATTCCTTAAGAACAGATGTAGGATTTTAAGTCTAATTTAAATGAGTAAACCATTTTTTATGTCTGAGCTATTTGCACACGCAATTTACTATACAAAAGTTTAAAAAAAGTGAATAAAGCACACATCAAGTTCAGAAATACTATTCTTTTGATTCTGTAGACAATTCTTTAGTGTCTAAACACGGAATGACAGTACAGAAGTAAAAAAGATAAACACATGCAAAGTGGTTTAACCAATCAGGACAAAGTAACTAGCGGGATCAAGACAATAAAAAGAAGGGGGGTAAGAAACATGAAGGTTTGGTGGGAATCCCAGGGAGCAAAATATCAAATTACAATAGTTTTCCACACATTGAAAAAGGGTGGGATACTAGACTGATCTTTAATTGAATGATCCGCAAACGATTTCCGATAAACAGTAGTGACAAATTCATCCCATTTACGAGAACGCCTAAGATAAGTAAACATTTATTATTCAAGCGCACAATTAAGAGTATAACTAATGTCAGAATTGTACGGCAATGGGAAACAATCATCTGTAGAAGGAGAATAAATCAAAGACTTCAAAATAGTGCGTCACTTAAGAAAGGGCTGAGTGGATTTACATTTTGGGACAGGATTCCTGGGACTGTGAAATATTTTAAAATTTCTTGAAAATTAGAACATTTTTAACAGAAATTCAAAACTTAAAATTTGCCTACACCTATGACATTTTATGAGAGCTTTTGACATTGGGTATTTTGTAATGATCCACACAGTTTTTTCTTCAAACTGTCTTCCTGATTTTATTTAGGATTATTCTTTTCTTTCTTTTAAAATTTTTACTTCTCTTTTTTAACAATTTTGAATGAATCAAAAGAATTTTTTTGTTTTTATATTGAATGTAAAATTATTTCCAAAAATATTTCAGGGACCAATGGTATTCAATAAGTCATGTATTATGACTTTCAAGATTTAAATTTGTCATAGATTTTTACTAAAAATATAAATTACATGAATAATTTTTATGTCGTTGCTAATTCAATAAAATAAACTAATAATAAGTTGAAATAATGTAAACAATTTGTTATTTTTCGATGCCTAATAAGACCTGTCATAAATGGAATAGAATGTAATTCAAATTTGAAGAAATGGAAATCAAATTACATCAAGGTGCATATTTGCTAGTAATGACAAAAATTACTCTAAAATACATAAAAGTTTTAAACAGAACATTTTGATATCGAGCAAAAGTTTGATATCGAGCATTAACCAATGCCGCAAGGAGGCATTACGTACTTAAGAAACTGAATTTAAGCAACGAATCACACCCATAAAAAACAATACATGAATTAAGAGAAAGTAACAAATATTTATGTCTATCTCACTTTCGTCAGCTTTTTGAATATAAACTTTTGCTGATATTCGAAGCCAGTTCAGTTACATAATGAGCTCTGGTTGTTGTCTTTGTTTCCGGTTCAGTTTTGGAACAAATTTGTGGTAAATATTTACTTTTAGAACGTAATCTCGATCAGATGCGTCACAAA
This sequence comes from Parasteatoda tepidariorum, assembly GCF_043381705.1. NCBI lineage: Eukaryota > Metazoa > Arthropoda > Arachnida > Araneae > Theridiidae > Parasteatoda > Parasteatoda tepidariorum. The sequence continues at coordinate 331,317 of NC_092209.1, forward strand.
ATGAGAGAATAACAAGTTGTGCCGGTTTTTCGAAATGCTCCTTTTACCTCTTTCTATATACCAGGAGACAGTCCGTGATTTTTTGAAGAGCTCATTGGTTAAGATAGATGGTAGTTCAAGCTTTCGAAAAGATTATAAACTGACCTGGAAGTAGGATTCAAAATTGATGTTCATGGGATCGAACCCGTGGCTTCCTTTCAGGCACATGTTGGGCGTTGGTGTGAACGTAAACTGTAGTTTGTAGTTAAAGTTCGCACCAAGATTCGCGGCACCTCGAATGAACTGAAATGACAAAAACCGAATAATTTCTTTCACAGAATATCAAGAAACATATAATATCAACCAATGAATATGTTATACAAGATAAAATGTTAACTCAACTACTTTAAATAATGCAAGGAACAAACCTTTTAAGAAAGAGTTTTTCTTCTAACAGTAGCAAGATTAAATGCTTTAACCTTCACCCTCTGAGTATATTGATCACCAATGAACAAGTGCTCAGAGCAGTGGTTCCCAACCTATTTAGACTCTTCCCTTCCAATTTCACAATTGCTAGAAGCTTATTTCCTTCATCGAAAATTAGAAATATACTACATTAATTCAAATTATTTCATAACATGTGATGTCCCGCAGTAGACAGATCGTAGACATGGCTCCTAGTAGAACACCAAACATCACTGGCTGCGGTCAGCAGCTTTTGGGTGACCACTTTGATCAGTTTGCTTAGAAACCGAGGGTGCATGGTATCGGTGTTCGTTAAACCGCAAAGTGTTTGACATCGCTCAGGTTGTCGGGCTACCAAAGCGGGGGAGCCATCCCCTCTGCAGAGCATCAAAATTGTGATGGCATGTCTTCGGTTCATCCTTCCCAGACCGTCACCAAACTCAAGATTAAAAACTAAAAACATTACAAATTTCGCCGATAATAGGAACAAGAATAGCATATTTTTACCTCTCAATGTATATAGTTAATGACCATGTGATTTATTATCTATTCAAGGTCGAAGGAGCCTTATACATTTACTCAAGTAAAACAATGTAATAACAGAATGAACAAAAACGCAGTAACCAGGTTGATAATTGATGCCCAACAGGAGCTGATATGGATCACAAAATGATTAAAAATGTAGTCTTCAAAACAAAATGTTCTCGGTTAGTTATTAAAGGTAATAAAATCCAAAGACGAAAAATATTTGTTAAAAATTTCAAGTTGCTTAAAACAGACTAAATTAAAATTGAGAAATGGTCAAAAGAAGACCAAAAGAGTATTAAAGTCCAGTCAATAGGACAAAATAAAACAAAATGAAAAGATAAAATTTTATCTCCTAAATGGTTATAATAGCAAAGCCATTCAAAACCAAAAGGTTTAAACCGATAAAAGGATCAAGTTAAAACCATTAATTTAAAATTTAGGTGGTATAAGTTAAAATGAAAAATAATGTTCAAAAATGAGAAGCTAAAAATTAGACAGGGTAAAATTTCAAAACACAGTAGAATCATACCATCAAGTTAAAATTTAAAGTGTATAAATTAAGTGACAAAGACTGTCGTACTGAAAATTTGAAAATAAAATATACAAGGCAATTAAAACATTTAAGAGTTTATCGAATAAAATCGAATAAAACAGCTGAAAGGTTCAAGCTGAAAGAGAGACATAAAAATCACAGCAAGACGAGAATTTGAATTGAAATGTCCAAAAAGATTAAAGTCAATGTTGAGTTCGTTGGGCCAGCATGTCCTTCAAAGAGGATTTTAATGATTGATTTTATAATGCCTCTGTCGGCCATTGAGATGAAATGTTTAGTTGGTCAAAGTGATTGTCACGGAGCGTTTGGAAGTGTAGGTGAAAGTTGAGCAAGTGTTTAATAGTCTGATGTTCGCCACAATAATCACAAATAGAGTCTTTATTGAAGAAAGCTTGCTCATGTTCTCCAAGCACCCCGTGACTAGTGTAAATCCCAGAAGGCATGTAACCTTATGGTAACCTCGCATGTCACAATTTTCTTTTTATTGTCACGAAAATGTTTGTATTAAAAACCTTTTTTCAATGAAGCAAAAATATTGCAGTTTCAAACCTTTCATACCAAAAGGATTAAACATTAGTTTTGAAGCTTTTTTAAAAAAGTATTGGGTCCACAAATGACGCTTTAGCTGACGTCCCACTAGCGATAGCATTAAATTGCATTGTCAATTAAAATTTCATGACTAGTGGATTTTAGCTGAGCATTCAAGACGTTGCGAAGAGAAACCTTATAATTTCCTAGACTTAAGATTATTTTCACCTTAAGACTAGCTTTATTCAAGGATTTTTTTCATGCTTGAATACCCTAAGACAACCTCGATTTTCTGGTTTTTATATAGAAGATTGTTTATCAAGGTTTTGGATGAGGGTGGTGTGCGTAGAATAGAGTAGATTGTCACAGATTTTGTTTTAAGATTTGAAGGTTTGCACGTAAACCGCGTAAAAACCTTGTTAGGTTTACATGAAAAGGTTTTTGCTGAGTGAAAATAAACCTTATTTTGCTATGTGGGAATGGTAGGTGGTGTGCAAGCCAAGTCAAAGCATGTTTAATGGTCAGCAGCTCAGTCACAAGGGTATTACAGTTGTCGGTGATCCTTGGAGGAGGTAACATCAACAGTCTCAACACTAAGTTTTATTACCAATCCATTCCTAAAGTGTTTTTCAGCAGTTACCTCCAGACTGGAGCAGTCAGTAAAAATTTCAATGCCGCTGTCCTTCGGCCATATCCAGGGCACAGTGGTCAGTTTTAAAAGGTGGACGTAAATTAAATATCTACCTTAACGATGACATGAAGCTTGCAACACAAATCAAAAACAAAAAGTGTTTAAATTCATGGACACTAATTATAAGGAGTATTATTGCTTTATCTTTTCGACAAGCTGCCTGCGTTGACTAGCTTGTCGCCTAAGCGAACTCACCGCTACGCTGTTTTAGAACCACAATATTTTTTCCTGCATAAACTCAACGATTCACACCTTTAGGTAATACCTACTGCCTTCGACATCATTGCTCTGACTCTTCAGCGTTTGTATTTTAAGTACCGTAGCTTAGGGGAAAATTGGCTGCCTGTTACCCGTCTATACACTTAGCGTTTCCACATAGTCTATCACCTGCATAAACTCACCTCTTCACAGTTTAATAGCACAAGATCTGGAATCAGCTAATAACAACTTGGTAGTGATTTAAGGGATTATTTAACATTATTGTCAATCAATCGAATGACCATGATAGTTTGAAAGAAAAGTTCTTCAATTTATCCTAACAATTTGATAAAAACATATGGTTCATGTTTGAAACTTCTATCTTGGTACAGACGTGTTAATCACATATTACTATCAATTAGGCTAATGACACTCTAATTATCCCGATAACTATGAAATATTTTAATGAAACGGTTTTAGTACTTCCTTTTAACGAAACGGAACACGTGATCGAATTTTGAGACTTCCATGTTTCTAACTAACTTTTATTTAGAATAACTTTCAATCGGGGAAATTACTCCCTAATTATCCCGATAAATACAAAATATTGCAATAAAATTTAATGGATTTTCTTAACTATTTTAACATTTTTGAATTATAAGCTTTTTTCTTAAAAAACTTTTTTTTGGAAGGAAGAATTCTGCTGGAATTATTCTTATCATGGAAATGCAATACTGGTGCATACCATAAACTATCTTTTGTGATTGACAGTTTTCGAATTTTGTTTTAAAATGCTTTTGACAAAATTGCTGAACCCGAATAAAAGCTACAATTTCAGACACTGGAAGCAAATAAATAGGATTATGAGATGAAAGCTTTAAGAAAGGGGAATAAAATGCAATTTTTACTAGAATAATTTAGATTACAAGAAGTAAACTCATAAATGCAATAAAATATTTTTTAGGAAAAAAAAACATTTGAACTTTAACAACTTTTTTCAATTATTTTTAATCATTAATGATCAATGATAATCATTAATGTAATTACATGAACAAAATAATGCATTCTACTTTTAGTATTTTTTGCACTGTTAAGCATTCCCTGTCTTAACATTTCATATCGACTCAAATAATAAAATATTCTTTTGCCATAAAAAGAATGAAAGTTCCTCTAACTTTCTTATATGATTTCTTCATTGTAATTAAAAACTGCGATTAGCGAGTATAAATCCATTGAAAAGGAATACCAGGAAAGGAGTATAAGTCCATAAACAGAACAGAAAAATAATATTTGAAAACTATTTTTTAAATGATACCGAATGCCACACTATACTCACACCGACAGTGCCCAGGGCTTCTCCTCCTATACGAACATTGGTCAGAGGTTGCAGCTGATAGATGTCTCTCTGGGGACACAAAGTGTCCACGGAGAGTCGACTGCTCAGGTGGATGCCCAGGCTCATCTGGACGTTGCCGATGCTTACCAAGTAGAGAGGGATGTGCTTGAGGGGTCTGTAGCGCAACTCAGTCGGCGTGCATCCATCATTGGTGAACTCTTGCCTAGTGCGACCCATAATCTGAAAGCAAACATTTGGATGTCACATGAAAGGTTTCGAAAATGATAGCTGACAATCATCTAGATTACTTGGGATCATCGAAAGCAAATAAGAAAGGACGCGGAATTGAAGAGAAACTGAAGCAAATTAAATGATTTAAAAAAAATTTATTCAATTTTGGAATGAGTCCTGCTTTAGGAAGTGAGTCCTATGTAATCTTTGAATTTTAAAGAAATGAACGGGTGTGTAGTTAGAAAGTCAAAATTATTTAATCAGTTTTTATTAGTTATCATAATTTTTTTTTGCATATAAGTTTAATCATTTACACCAAAGCACTCATTGACTTCATCCAACTAGTTTCATTTGAAATGCCCCTAACGATGTCCACAAAATTGCTTCTGACAGATGCAAAAGGCTTTTTAAGTAAATAAATAAAACCAAGAAATTTCCCGGAAATAACATAGAATTTTGAAAAATGGGAAGTATCGAGGGAATGGTCATTAATTGAATTGTTAAATTTCCAGTTGATATGGGAATTTTCATTTAACTGTTATGAAAAGACTTCTTTCATCGACACTGATGGAGATTTCAGTAGCTTAAGCAGATAAGTCTAAGTGACACTTGAAAGTAATTTTCAAAGGTTTATCTGCTGACTTCAAGACTGAAGATCTGCGAAAGAATGGATCAGCTGCACAAAATTAGTCCAATTCAGAAAAAGGTTCAGCAACGAACCATCATACGAACGTGCATTTTCATATCTTTTCAGTCACCTTGGAGAATCTCATCGCAGAGTCTACGACCTCAACACCATCAAGGGAAACATCAAAGTGGAGAGATATAGGGGTGGCTGTCGAGAAACTCAATGTTACCGTTTGTCAGTTGTTCGGCCATGTGCAGACAAAACTGCAATCACGTTGCGTGAAATGCGCCGGTTCTAACCCCTCTTACCTCTGCGATAAGGACAATTGCTAAGTGTTTTAACTGAGGCCACCCAGCAAACTTTACTAGCTGCGAGTTCGGACTTATGGCGAAAGCCCCCTCCAGATAAGGTAATGGATTTGAACATCTTGCGACATCTAAAGAGACTTGTTATAAATCCTGAGATGGAGGAGATCATCCGCCCAAATTTCTTTGCATCAAAATTGGATACAGTGGTTCTCACTTTTTAACTGGTTTTCTGTGGATCCTCCAGCATCTGGAATCAGCATCTCCAGTTTTTTCTTTAATTCAGTGCAAGTAACATCTTATTGCACAGACAACATCATCATTAATAAAGTACGCCTTCTTGGCTAGGAACCTCTTTGTAGCATTATTGACCTTCATCGCACCCAACTCTTTCTCAAGAATATTTTGCAATATAAATAATCATTTTTAAAAGATTTTAAAAACAAGTGCCAACAATTTAAATAGTGTGGCGTCCATAAAATTTCTTTTGAATGCGATTTCATTTCTCCATGCTGTGCTTTTTTTCATTGGATCCCTTCCCTAAAACATCAATCAACCAAGAACAGGTGTAAACACACGAAAAAAAAGTATTTCAATTTTTATTTTATATTTTTCGATCACATTTTTCAAAACTTTTTTCTCTCTATCCCTTAAATAGAGTGTCCCTTATCAAGGTTTGAATGGGAGCAACAGAGTCATTACCTAAAATGAATGAGACTCACCCTGACGTAAGCTTTAGTCTTTCCACTGTAGAGGTAGAAGTAGAATGAACCGACTTCAATTTGCTGTCCCAGGAAGTTGAATCCCGAGACGAACTTCGTGAAGAGTTTGTACTTCGGGGGATCACTGGGCTCCCTCAAACCAGCGAACATACCTGTTGTCACAAGAATGTAGTTTATACAAGGTGTCCCGTAAATGTTGCGACAAACTTCTAGGGTCACATTATAAGGATTAAGAATTACCTAGGAAACCATGACCGGAAATGTCAACTTACGCGGCTAGGGCCGTTTTCTTATTATGGATATTTTGTTCGTGTGTCTTTGAACTTGCACTCTTATGTTTCTGTATGATGATTAGCATTTTTATTTCATGCTAATTTCATGTTACGATATATTTTATTCTATAATCGTCGTTAAACAGCAGACCCAATTTTTTAGGTTTATGACTACTAATGTTCAACTCTGTAGCCTTGTAATTTTGAGCCCAATCCAGAAGGCAAGGGAACTCCTGAATTAAGTATTGGGAGAAATTTGCCTTCGCGGAGGACTTTTTGAAGGACCTAATCCGCATTTGCGTTACATCTAGAGGAGAAAAAATCCCATAGTTAGCCAGATGGTAAGGGGACTCAAACCCATGATTCGCTTACCACTGAGGATATCTTAAGTTAGCACTATGGTCGGTGAAAGCCGGATGTGGAATTCGTATCAACCAGCCATCGCTCGAATTCAAACCCGGTTCACTTCATTGGAAAACAAACGCTCTATCTCATGAGTCATCACGGCTCTATGCTACAATTAGCTATTGTTAAGAACTTCATTAAAATAGGCTCAGAAATGTTATTTTATCATAATTTAATGATTAGGCGAGCTTGTCCAGCTTGTCGCCAAATTATTAAATTACGATAATACTGTACTTATTTGAAAACAGTTTTTGACAATAATTATTAGAAAGCAAAAAATTAAGAAAATTTCGATAAATAAAAATATCGGATGTTCAGAAGCACATGATGTAACAGTTTATGCTAGGAAAGCGCCCATACGATAACATTTCCGGTCACGGTCTCCTAAATAATTCTTAATCCTTATGATGTGACCCTAGAAGTTTGTCGCAACATTTACGGGACACCCTGTAGAATGCACTTTGCATAACTATATAAAATAACTCAAAATAAAATATGAATTTTCTGAAACTAAAAAAAATTTTAAACAAATATTTTACTTAATTCTCATTTCAATAAATTTAAACCCTTACATTTTTATCTCAATGTGAACGTAGTTAAGTGAAAACCTTTTCAATAGATTGATCGTCTTTCTACAATGGTTTCTTTTTTTAATTTTGTAGCCGACGTTGAATGCTATTTGCTCCAATATAATCGATTTTAAGCCTACCACAGAAGGCAAGGGAGCTCCTAGATCAAGCACTGAGAAACTATAGCCTTCGTGGAGGTTGTTGATGGAATTAAATAATAAGCTATAAATTGCCAAAGCTATCCTTCTTCGGCTAAAACACGTGCCTGCGGTGGGAGATCGGTCATTTTATAAAATCAAGATATTGTGGCGACAATGAAATTTTTCACGAATTTTTCGAAGCAATTGTAGATAACCTAGGTGGTCGAGGAAGGAAGCGTTAGCCTGCAAATGAGGTATCCAAGGTGCGAATCCCAGCTTTGGTTCTGCTTTTCGCTCGCACCTGCCACGGTGCTTAGTGGTAGATGGATCATGGGTTAGAGCCCCCTAGCTGTTGGACTAAGTGTGGCTGGTTTTCGAGATTTTCCTCTCCATGTAACGCAACTGTTGATGGTCTGCCAGCGTTTTGGCAACTTTTCAATCCCTTCTGCGAAGAAATGTGGCGTGCGCGAGTTCAGAAAGCGATCGACCTTATTTATGACCTCGACATTTGAATGGAAGATAGTGCCATCAAGATGCAGCTGCAGATATGTAAACAGAGAATAATTCACGGGCGCCATGTCTTATCTATATGGTGGATGTTACATCAAATCCCTCACCAGCGTGTAAAACGTCCAGTCGGTGATAGAACTGACATGTGGTCGGGCGTTATCTTGATGAAAGAGAACCACTTTCCTTCTAAACTCGTGTTTTTTTTGTTTTTCGCGAATGGCATCGCTAACGTTGATTAGCATGCTATTGTATTTTGCACTGTTGATAGCCTGTCCGCTTTTCAGGTACTCCTTATAGATAATTCCATGATAATATCACCAGATACAGAGAAGCACTTTCTTGTTAGTTAGCGTTCTTCTTACAACCGAACCTGCTGATTCCCCGGGTACTGATCACTGCTTGTATTGCTGTAGTACACCCATTTTTCATCACAGGTCACAATTCAGTCCAGAATGTTCTCTTTTGTTTTTATCTCTGAGCAGAGCTAAACAGGAGGTTTTTCTCTTGCTTTTGTCTTCAGCAGTCAATTCGTGAGGTACCCAGTGGTAAAACTTAAGCTTTAGATTTATGCGTTTGAGAGTATTAACTATTGTTTTTTTGGCAAACTTCAGGCTCTAACGCAATAGTTCGTGTTGAAACATTTCTGCCTTGATTAAAACTTTAACTAGTCACAATCAACTTCAATAGGGTGGCCAGAACGTAGTTCAATTTCAATGTCGAAATTCCCAGCTTTAAACTTTTGAAACCAAACTTTGACAGTATGATAAGAAACAGTATTGAAAACTAAACTTTCACACATTTTTTATGGCATTCAGTTGCTCTGAGCTTAGTTCGGAAATCATAGGACATAATCGTTCTGATATGTTGACGTGATAGTTCCATTTTAAACACTTTTTTTGGTGCACAAGATCATAAAGTTTTGACAAACAAATTACACAGTTGTGTAGTTCCAACTTTCAGACTTAGAATGCGAAAACCCGTTTAAAGAAAGGTTAACTACAACGGGAATGGCTACTGTTTTCACGGATAGGTATCTCCCCTTGGCGGAAAACTTTTTAATCAACCCGATATTTTTATCATTAATTAAAATTTTTGGTTGATTTTGTAGAATATTTCTGCAGTTATAGTAATAACACATAATTTTTTTTCTTAAATAAAAATTTTCGTATCTTCATGAATAGTCAGAGTAAGCTTATGAAATCAGCGTAAATGACATGAGTTAGAAGCGCATCTCCGTATTTTTTTGGTTTGGGGTACACAAAAAACATTTTCCGTTCGTAATTTATTGCCTGTCTCTCAAACCTCTTAAAAGCTTTGAACTTTATTGATATGTGTGGGAAATCGCAAGACAAAGACTTCTAAAGTTTTAAAATAGTTCTCTAGGTATTTCTTGAGGAATGAGTAGTATAGAAGTGTTTCCGTTATTTTGTCCACCCCCTTTTCAGAATGGAAATTTCCTTTCTGTTTACTACCTCTTAAGTTTTAAAAGAACTCTGCTTTTAACTTCAGATCCAAATTTACATTTTTAATATTTGATGACAGACAAAACTATGAACGAAAAGAAGGAATGTTAATAATGAAGCCTTGGTACTTTTAACTTTTCATTTTTGTAAAAAAAAAAAATTTAATAAAAACAAAACAAAACAATAAAGCCATTTCTTTTGAAATCAAAAACTTCACCCTAGCAATAGAAATCAGCAGACAATGGCATGTCTGCTAATTAACATTTCAAAGGCTCCTCTTGAGTTTCGTCACAAACGGATTCCAAATAATAAGATAAAAAAATTAAAGAAAATTCACATGTCTGGGGAAATGTGCATCATGGACGAAACTCGCATTTGTATTACAGTTTGAGGAATAATCCATGTTATTAACGGAAAGCAATTAAAGGTGTCGAATCTGACGTCACTTCAAGTATTTCACTTTCAATCATGAATCCATTGATTGTCCGATTTGGTTGCTGGCGTTGCTCAAAAGTTAAAAGAAGTCATGGAATGACCTCAAATGAAATACGCTACTAAAAGCACCATAAATTCTAGTGAAAATCTAAAAAATTTTAAATCCAATATGTTGAATAGTTATTGCTTAATTATTTGAAGCTTTTTACCATTCTTTTTTGAAGTAAAATTTAACAAAATAGGATAATATTCACTACCCTGTATTACTATATAAATGATTCCAGAATATAAAATTTTACTATATTAATGATTACAGTTTACTTATTATTTTTGTTTTAATGCATACATGGATGCATATAGAAATTTTTATTTATATTTAATTTTCTTGGAGGAGATAATTACCAGCAAAAATTATGCTTCTTGCAACAACGAAAAATGTGTGCGCACTTCCAGTAGGTCTTGATTTCTCTAGCTAAACTTCTTTTCTTTAAAAAGCTTATTTTTAATTTGAGTATTCCAGGTAATAACGGTTTAATATTTAAGTTGTCCTTCGAGATTCAAATTCTGATTGACCATACCGTTGTTTGCGGTATTCACTAAAAATTTAAAGTAGCGAGTAGGTCCTTGATACACAGTTAGGTAACGTTTTTTAAGCATAATTTTGTTAGAGTTCTTGTATTTTGAGAAATCAGACACATAGATTAAAATTCTCTCATGTGTACATTACTGGTTAAAGTATCCGAATGATGATCGAGGTTAAGATATCTTACCTGCGTATATTTCTGCGTTGGCTCCCTTCACTCCTAGTTTTCTGAAGGCGAGGCAACTCTTCCTTTTGTTGTAGGTGGCTCTGTCTAAGGCAAACTCTTCCTTCTTCTGGATGGGGTTGTATCGATTGTCTTCTGTCCACTCCTGACAGTTGAGGTCATCCCAAAGGGCGCGTTTTCTCCGTCGACCTTTGGAGTGACTCTGGACGATTTCTCTGGCAACGACGTTCTCCTTCCTCCCGAAGTACAGGAGGATTTCTTCTGATGAACAATCTCCCGCCTTTAGAAAATCTCTCAAAAATTCATCCACCCTTTTGAAATGGAAACGGGGCCACAACAGCATACCTAAAACGTAACACTTATATATATATATATATATATATATATATATATAATGAAGAT
>NC_092209.1:344400-354016 GCF_043381705.1 Parasteatoda tepidariorum
GGTTGCTCTCGTCACGGCATCCGGTTGAAGAACCTACAATAAATTGGAATGAGTTTTTTAAAGGTATTAAAGTAAACAAATTTTAACAAATAAAATTACATTAAACTAAATTGTGCAGGAATATGACAAAATATAACAATAAAAAAAATTTCAAAAAATAAACTGTGTGAAAAACACCAAAATAATACGGAAGATTTAAGCACGATTCATTATTTTTAAAATTTATACTTGTTTAACAAATTTTGTTTATTTATTCTTCAATTTCTCAAGTGGTACTCAATTTTGAAAATGACCCATGCATGACACTCTCATTTTTTGATTTGCTGAGGGACACAGATGTCCTGCAGTCACACCCCCGTGGGCCATTTTTCAAAATTTAATATTTAGTAAAATATGTGTATATTAAAAATGAAGATTAATTTCTACTTTGATGGAATCCTCAAAAACTCAGCGGCGCGATAGCCCTTGCGGGCCAAGGCCTACTGTGCCCATTTCAGTTTTCTTGACCTTGGGCTCTGAGGTGCAGGAGCAGATGTTCCAGTCAGGTGGTCAACCGAACGCGGAACCCCCAGTGTTTAGCTCCCAAGCGTGCTTGGTACTCATGGAGGATAGCAGGACAACCAAAAAAGTTTTCAGTGCCAGGCCAACAGGTACAAGAAAAAGAGGACGACCAAACCTAAGATTTTTAGACTGCCTTGAAAAGGACCTACAAATTTTAAAGATAATTTACTGGAGAACCTTGGCTAAGGGAAGAATGTCTTGGCATAGGCTTGTTGAGAAGGCCAGGGCCCATCCTGGGCTGTCGTGCCAATGAGAAGAAGAAGAAACAATTTCAGGACTACTGGACAAACAGATTTACCTACAACATATTTCTTCCAGCACTCAGGAACAAACAAGTTTTAATCATCCTTTTCGGGATTCTATTAATATTGCCTACCTCCAACTTCAACAAATATTTCTTCATAAATATTGGTTCCTCACGACAACCTTATACATTTATTTTACAAATTCCATATTATTAAGGTGGCGCCCTTCAGAGAATTAAAAAATATAAATTATCTTCATCGGAGCCGATGCTTTACATCCGGCGTTCAGTGGCAGACTACTATTTCATATTGTTTTACAACACATAGCTTTAACACTCTGGTGGGAAAAACTTTAAAACAAAACTTACAACAGTTACTTTTCTCAACATCTGAAATTTAGAATAGTGTGATTAAGAAAAACATGTGAACTGTTTGCAATTTCAAATTAATATTGAAATGTGCAGGTTGAGAATTTTCTACAGTAAAAAGTTTTCGGAACTTCAGGAATCAAAACAGTATACAAAAGTTGGACGTTAAGAACCTATCTAATGAGCGAGCAAAGCGAGCATTGGATTGCGAAGCAATCCGAAATGAACTGCGAAAGAAGTTCCGGGGGTTGGCGAGCTCCAGCGAGCAGGAGGCGAAGCCTCCTAGTTATTATAATTAATTTCATCACTACATCTAGAAGGAAGCAAACTTGAAATACTTCTTTTCTGTTAAGAATTAAGATTTATATTTGTTATTCATTTTCGTTCTATTAACTTTCTCATAGAATGCATTTTTGTGCAAAATAGCTCACTTTTTAAGATCTGGATACCATAGAAAAAGTTTTCAATGGTAAGAGATGGTGGCTTAACTACAATAATTTTACATATTTATTACATAAAAATCAACCTGGTTGTGCTTATCTTTTAAATGTGTCTGCTTACAAATGTACCTGTGATATTTAAAGGCATTTAAATATCAAAGATTTACATTATATCAAAACTTCAATACCCAATACATCGTTCAATAATTTTCCAAAGATTTTTTAAAAAAAAATTCTTCTCCTTTTTTCAAAATTTTTTTTCGAGTACCTTGCTTTCTCTATTCTTACTTTGTGCTAAGAAAATAACTAGCAACAAACGCTTCCAAACAAATATTTGGTGATCTTTTAAAACACTTAATTTTACTCGTACATTACCCTAAATTTATTTTTATTTATCTTCTTTAAGATTCAGCTATATTTTATGCATGTACTCAAATTATAGATAATGCAGACAAAAAATAACTGTTAATTTTGGAAAATAAAGTTACAATCTGAAAACTTTTGAATAAAGAGTGTTTCAGCAACTGAATGGGTTGAATTTATTTTCCTTTTTCCTTAAGGGGGGACCCCACCCTGAATATTTTAAAAATTCGAAAAAAAATTTATTGCATTTTCCGAATCTTTGTACCCTTTCTAATATCTGTCTAAAACGATTTCTCGGTACCTAACTTCGTTTGGAAGTTATACCGGAAAATAGAGAGTCGTTGCTAAGCAGGTAGAAAGGCCCGTTCGGCCGGATTAGGAGGGGCGACATTCTTTTTGCGTCTCATCCATTCTGTTGACGGAGAAGATAAATGGACCTGTAATTGCAGAATAAAGGTTAGTCATCACTAATCTAATAATTTACTAGATTGAACATAAGTCAAAACTTTAAACGCGTTTTTCTCAAAACGCTGTTTTTTGACCTGGCCTAACGTTTTTCTCATGATCTGTACAACGAAATAAGCTGTTCTTTACTTTAAATTACGCAAAAATATATTCTTTAGAAAGTAGCATAGGATTTTTTTGATATTTTTATATTTCGATTTTATATTAGTATTTTAATAAATATTTTTTTAATGAAAAACTTAACTTTTTTTTTAAGTTGCAGCCATTTTGGTAATTTGGCGAATACCAAAAAACCGCTATCCTACTTTTTGGATAATGTCTTTACGTTTCAGAAAATCTAAACAAAATCGTTTTCCTATGTTTCAGGACTTCTAAATCCATGAGGCCAGTGAGGTGCTACTTTTTGATGACCAGCCACACACGGAGATGCCACCAACTTATTTTTTATTATTTTGTAAAAGAAAAAATTTCAAAATAGACTTAAATTGTAGCTAAATAACATTAAAAAAAGCAAGAAGTCTCTGCATTGTCTCTATTACTTAAAAAGAATTCAAGAAAAACGTTAAAATTTTACCATCTCAGGGTGGGGTTCCCCTTAAAGTTAACGAAAAAAGACATTTAGAACCAAAAAAGATTTCTACACCTTCTACCGAGTGTGTGCAGTGTGGTCCAGTTAAGCCGGATGGAAAGATAAAACTACAGCAACCACATATAAAACAAAGATTGACTTAGACTAGCGGTTCCTAATTTTTTACAGCTACGGAACCCTAAATGATCGATCATCTTTTTTTGGAAACCCGTAAATAAAATGTAATACTAGCCATGGCTAAAGAAAGACTACCCATTATTTTGATCCTATTGAATTTGAAGAATGAATTTTTGGTTTATCAATAAAATGTAAAATAATATGTTTTTATGTTGAATTCGCAGACCTGAAGTGGTTCTAATTTGATTTTGGTGCATACATTGGCTCAAAATGAATAAAATAAGCTGAACTACAGAACTCTTATAAACGTCGAAAAAAGTTGTCAGAGAATTCCTTATTCTTGAATTTGGACATTTTACTCTACACTGAAGAGTTCGACAAGAAATACTAATGCAATTTTTTTTATAAATTTTGCCCTTTCTTTATCTTACTGACATTTTACTGACATTCATAAAAATAACTATCAAAGAAATTATGGTTTATTGTTTTGATATAAATAGAACTACAAGTTTTATAAAATACTGCTTATAAAAAGTGGTATTGCACTGCAGTTCTATGTTCATTTGTGTACACAGTATTTTCCACAAACTATAAATAGACTTAGCATGTAATCTTTTCCTTTTCATTTGAAAGTCAGACTTTGCGTAGTTAGCATGGAAGCATTATATGATGATCTTAAGCAGCTGTCTTGAAGCTGTCTGTACCAGCTATTTCCATCAATTTATGTTTTGTAGGAACAAAATAGAGAAAGTAAAAAGGTCATCAGTAATTTGTTGAAAAAGAAAGAGCAAAAATAGCTTTAAACAAAGTGGACAAGAAAATGGATGTATATTGTAAATATTCGTCACGGATCGGCAAATTAAAATTCTATCCGCTGGCAGAATGAAATCTTCCGGCGGGCCGTAGTTGGCTCGCTGGTCGTAGTTTGTCCATCCCTGACTTAGACGATTTCGGCTGTCCTAAAACCAATGAACTCATGTCACCTTTTTGCTTCCTCCCCTTCACATTCTAAACATTGTCAAAGCATGTGCACGTTTCCTCCAAGAGTTATAAAAAGGCTAGAGTTATTAAATACTAGTTTATAAAGACATACATTTGAAATCATAAAACTAATCTCTAAAATGAAACATTTCAGACCATTGATAAAAAAATGTTCAAGGAATGAGATTAAAACTCTGTGTGCTGAATGCACTTAGGGATAGTATCCCTCTTTCAAGAACTAAAAAAACACGTTTACTTCCTCACAAGGACATTTTCAGGAAACTTTCACAAAAGAGAACACCTTTGAATACGAAAAAAAATTCTTATTAAAAAGGAGAAAGACTTCTATCCACTTTACTGCCCATATCTATCATCATTCATGGACCGCATAGTTAACTATTTATTTGCTGGCAAGGTGTCCCTGGAATAAACTCCTTGAAAATAAGATGTTGAGACATAGATGAAATAGTTGTAATCCATCCATTTTTCAGTTTCCGAAGTCGTACAAAATAATTCTTGATTTGTTAATCTCGATTAAATGTTCAAATTCGGCGGAAATAATGACGCATACAATTTGCTCTTTGTTGAATAACAGTTCTAATCGTATATTGTTATGTTTAATCAGGTGTCTCCCCTCCCCCCAAACATAAATCTGGTGAGAGATTCAATCCAGATAATGTATTTCCATTCACGTCCTCGAAAAGATTTCTCTGTTTTTACCCATTCGTTCCGCACCAATAAATAGTGTTTTGTGAGAAATTCAGTTCTAGAGAGAATTGTAAACTACTATACACACGCTGAAATAAAATTTAAATTGAATTTCATAATGTTTCGGGGAGAGTTTTAAAATGATCCGCTGAAATCATCTACACATCCTATAATCACTTTTTTTTGGGCATTTTTCCTGAAATATAACCTTGAGTAAAAAGAATGCTTCCTTTTAGGAATAGGATACACTTTGCATAGGACTCGTTTGATGGGATATTTACCATTTTCTAATGCATTTGCAGGGCCAAATTTTACACCAGGATTCGCACAATCTTTTCTAATGCATAAAAACACATGATCTAGAACTATTTTAAATCCAGCAGATCCTTGTGAACAAAATTTCGAATTACTTCGCAGGACTATTAAACTGCACAGGCACATTATCGAAACCATTAGAAAAAGGATGAAAATGAACCATCCAGAATAACTGTTTGTGTACTGGGAATTGGAAAGTTAAACCATTCTAATTCGGATTTCATACATCGGATGAATCTTTCAACATGAATGACATTTTGGATCAAAAATATCCTGACCTCTCACTTTGAATGCCTGTGTAGTTTCCTGTTTCTGGAAGAGCAGAAGATAGGTTTATTCAGAGAAAGTGCGTTTTTTGTATCCGATTGCATAACTTAATAATTGGTACTAAATAATTAGCATATTTGAGATCATCTCCAGGAACCATTAAGATTGACGCTTAGCACGTGAATATCCAATCATTAGAACAAAAATTATTCAAGGTGATATCTTTTTTTTCTTCCTTTTTTTTTGCGCCCTGTATACTTAAGCGAATATAGTCATAAGAGAAACAAGCAGTTTTTTAAATTTGAAATAGTATAAAAGAGCAGAGCACAGAGTAACCTCTTTTAGCAAAATCTTATTCACAAATAACTTAAAAATAGGAATCTAGTTTATTTTACATCCCAAAACATGCATATTTAAAAATGATTACAAGTTTAAAAAATTATAAATAAAAAATAAATAATTAAGAAATTTAATTAAAAAGTCTAATTAAAAAATTTAATTAAAAATAATTAAATTATTACCAATGCAAAATTACCGACTTATAATTAAACTAATAATTACTGAATTAATAATTAAAAATTTGCCTACTGAAATTAGCACATTCATGTCAGGAAAGTCTTGAAAATAAGTAACCATTTTTCAGCTCTTGAAACATGTCAACTGCTATTTTCAATCACAGTTTAAAAAAGTTATAACGAAAAAAAATATTTAAAGAAAACTATAACTAAAAAATAATTAAATTTTTTAGAAAAAATTGTCGACTATGTCAAGTAAAAAGTTTCCGATTCAGAAAAATCTAATCTCTCTTTACAATTGGTAATAATTCAAAATCTAATAATTCCTTCTCTCAAAGTTGAAAAATCTGGAGGAACCCTGATAAGACCGGATAAGGAATGAGGAGAAACCTCCCTCTGTTATAGTTGATAAAGCCTCAACATCCAGTATTCTTAAATCCCATCCGCAGGTCGATCGCTGAACAGTACGCTTCCACTTCAGATCTATGTCTTGTGCTGTGCTGCTATCTACCAGGAGGTTCTGAACTGAGTAGTGTTTTCAGTGCTCTATTGTCAAATGAAACCTTCCTGACTTAATTCGCAAGGCTAATGGCTAGAGAGCTTGATTTGTCCAAGTGTGTCATTAGGAACATTAAAAACATTAATAAAAAGAGAGCAAAATATTGGTATAAAGAGCAATATAAGCAAACTGAGTTAAGCTAATGTAAATTATTTAATTTGTGGATATTTAAGTTAAAAAAAAACTAAACAATAAGCTAAATAAAAGCAATTTAAGTAACTGCGGTAATACTGTTTTTATAAATAGCTAACAAATAGTTGATATACATAATATCACAGGAGATATTTGAATGTTTAATAGAAAATAAATCCAAAAGCTTAAACATTCTCAAAATGCAGAAATTACTCAAAATGCAGAGGTCTGTTATTATATTTTTTAAAATAAATGATTATTTTTTAAATTCTCGAAAATTGTTTAACCGATTTTGCTCAAATTTCGTGTTTTGCTATATAAAATTATATATATGCTATATTTTTCAAAAATTGCTTCCCCTATATACATTTGCTATATACATTTCTTCCCCTCCTATTTTCCAACGTAACATTAAAAAAAAAATTCGACTACTATTATATAAAATTAGTAAAAATGATAAGTAATAGAATTATCTTTGGATGCTCGAATTTTATAATTGTGTGCAAAGAGTTTTCAATCCGCTGAAAATATTATCAATATATGGCGATATACTCAAAAAGTAAAATTAACATTAAGGGATCCTAACTTTCAACTTCTCTCCAGTTCAATCAATTGGGACATATTTTCCAGATTGCGACTATCGGGGGTCAGAAATCATTACATCCGTACAAAAAAAAAGTATGTTTATTCAGAAAAATGTTTTTGCATCTAATTTTGCAATTAAGATATTGTCTGCTCTAATTAATTAACTCACTTAAAGTCATCCCCGTGAGACATTAAGATTGAATCCCAGTACGGGAAGTATTTAGAGTGATCCGTGCTTTTTTTCATCACAGTGCATTAAATATGATAATTAGGAACATTGTATTACGTTTCAATCTTAATTTTATAAACACTGTTCATATTAGTACCCTCTTCCCTACCCATCTATTTTTTCGTGGCATGAACATGAAATAAGACACGTTTTCAGTAATTGTAAAGCATAAGATCATTTCGATATGAGCGGAAATGTAGTAATAAGCCTTTAAAAAACTATTGTTATCATAAGTGGTTATCTGTTGTTTATTTTGCCAATAGCTGGCTAAAGATCATCGAATGTGAGTACATAAAAAAGCAATTTTCCTCATACAGAATCGTTCTCTTCTGCTCTAGCTTCAAGAAGTTGTCACTTCTATGTTCAGCACTTAATTTTTTTCTTTTCAAAAGAAGTGAAACGTTAGTGTGTTGAAGGCTCTACAATTTTAAGAAGAGCGGTGTTGCAACATTTACTTCCGTATCTGTCTATCTGAAGCTGGATGGGCCACTGGGAATCGAACCTAAATTTTTCACTATGAAATCACTCATCCATCTTAAAAGGGAATTAAAAAATTGCCAGACTCACCTCCAGAATACGCGGTGTGATCCGATCACACTTCAGATTTCCTACGGCTTCTAGAAGATCCATCAAATCAGGATCCCCGTCACATTCTTTATCCAGAAGCAGATCCGAGAACAGATCTGATATTCTGTTTTTTACACCGGGCTCCGCTGATGAGGCCAGGTGCCCCAGGCTGATCGGGAGGGCACCCACCGCACTCTCTCCGCCGGACACAATCTCGCCCAGCTTCATCAGCAGTTGTGGGGAGGGTCGAGAAATGTCTGATAAAATATCTGCAACGATCTGCTGCTGATGTGTCGTTTCAAGTGAGCTGCTTTTACCAAGGAAATGTAGAAATATCTAAACAGAACAACGGTATATGAATCTCCGAGCAAATAGGATATGAAGAATGATTTATGCTTAAGAAAGATTTAAGAATGATTTATGTTTAAGAAAGATTTAAGAATGATTTATGCATCTGCATGAGAACATTAGCTGTTTACCCCAAGAGGAGCAATTACCTACCACTTTCATAACACACTGTGTTTTAACCTTAACTGTAAATATTTATACATTATTAATATATTATGATAGGAAAAAAAACCTTGTTTCTGCAAAATAAATCCTAATAATTAATAGCAATAACTTTTTCTTTCTGGTTCCTAAAAAAAAGCATGAAAATGGGCTAAAATTCTTTCTATCACACGATATCAAAATTAAGTTCAATTTTTTCTACAGGTTAAATTTTTTTTCTGAAATTAATTTTTTGACTTTTTTAATTAGATGTATTAAGTTATTAATTCAGTGATAACATTTCCTCTCAGCTCCTCTTCCTGAATATAAAAATTTGCGCTTTTAATAGTGCTTAAATTTAAAAGATTATATTTATCGTTTAAAAGAAAATATCGATATTATACTTTCATTTTGCGGCATAATATTAATTATAATCCCATTTCAATTATGAAAAATGAATTCTGTCCGATATTTCATTCAGAATGAAATTCAGTGTTATTACAACTACAGAGCTTTTGTATAAACCAGTAGTTCCCAAACTGGGGGCGATCGCCCCAAAGGGGGTGATAGAGCTTCTCAAGGGGGCGATAATATTTAGGGGGGCGATCAGGGGGCGAAGAGTATTCAAAAGATAAAAATTGCTAATAATATTAATAATAAAAGCTATTTGAGATTGAAATTGAAAATATATATGAAACCTATGGTTCTGGTGTAGACAAAGAATTATGATAGTTAAAAATTAAAAAAAATTCAAGTGCAAGATCGTTTTCGTCATACGTTTTGGTATCGCAGGCGGAAATCTGATAAGTCACTCTGTTCCTCTGAGCAATAATACTGTTTCCAGGCGTATTAATGAGATGGCCGCCGACGTTGAATCAAAACTCATCAAATTTCTGAAAGAAGGTAAATTTGCGTTGCAGATTGATGAATCAACTGTGATAGATAACAAAGCTGTTTTAGCTTACGTGAGATTCATAAATGAGAGTAAGGAGATTAACGAGGAAATGTTGTTTACAAGAACTTTGAACACAGATACAAAAGGATCGTCGATTTTTAAATTGGTCAAAGATTATTTTGAGGTAAAAGAAATTCCCCTCACAAATGTAAGTGCTTGTGCAACA
>NC_092209.1:354654-380680 GCF_043381705.1 Parasteatoda tepidariorum
TTTTAAATCAATTCCAGATTGGATATTCGATCCTTTCTCTTTTGAAGTTGTGGATAAGCTCACTTCCTCTTTGTAGACTGAGATTTTAGATTTGAAGTATGACTGTGAGGCAAAAGTTGTCTTTAAAAAATGCGGTTACGAGTTAGCTTGGATATAGGTTATGGGCACTTTTTCACAATTGTGGAAACAAACTGAGCCGCTTCTCATCTCGTTCCCGTCAACATAAATATTTAGTGGAGAGAGGATTTAGTTCTATCTTCCAGCTGCTCACAAAGCAAAGAGATAGGTTGGACATTTACTTCAAAGGATACCCGCGTTTAAATCTGACGAGCATAAAACCTGACATCCAAGCTTTAACTTGAAATACACCAAGCACAGGGCAGTCATTGAAGTGGTAAAAATTTACTTTCTCCCTCTTCATTTTTTTTCTCAAATTTTCTCAAATCTCTCTCAATTCTTGATTACATTAAGATATGAATTTAAAAAAATGTACTTTTGCTTTGATTATTCCGTTTTAAATATCATTTCTTTTTGAAAAGAAAAAGATGCACAACTTTTTTTAATTAATAAAAATGACAGGATAAATGTGCCTCCTTATTTGCATTACAATTTAAATTAAAACCAAATAACATAGCATATTTTCAGTGTTTGGTTGCTCACAAGCAACAATGAATGATTTTTTGAGCAAAAAGAGAAAGGGGCGATATGTGTCAGCCAACCCTAAGAGGGGGGCGATGGTCCACAAAAGGTTGGGAACCACTGGTATAAACCAAAAGCGTGTTATAAAATGTAAGAAAAATAAAACTATAATATCAGAAGTTTTCAAGAAAATTCATTCTATACCCAAAATCTTCCAAAGCAATTTGGTTGTTTTGAATACACTCGAGCAAATAATAATTCAAAATGTATTCTAGATAAATAAACCCTATACAATATTAAAATATACAAATATTTATGTAAATCATACAGATTCAACAAAAAAAAAATTTCGTCATATTTAAATATAAATATGTAGTACCTACTTATCATTATTTAAAAATGTTTTCCAGATAAATTTATCACAAGTAAAACTAAATAGTACAATTATAAATAATAGTAATATAATATATTAAATTAATCAACACTATTTAAAATTCAACACTTTAAATATAAATGTGTAATTACTCTATATAAAAATTATTTTTATTACATAATAATATTTATTAAATTTATAATGCACAAAAATATTTAATAAAAGTATTACTATGTAAATAAACCACTTTACCTGTTTGATTCGAAAATAAAATTTAGGAAGGCTATTATAAGCTCAAATTGTAACACTTTTTACAGAGTGCGTGATTTGGCTAGATTTATGCAACTCTTAATTTATAAATTGATTTTCCATTGAATTAGAAAATCCTTCATTCGAAAAAAAATCGTTTTCTTAACTTTCATTTAAAAGTAAATATTAACCATATTATTCTTTATTCGCTACGAATACAAAAGCCTTTTCAGCAACCTAAATAAGTTAATATAAAGCATAACTTAAATTTGTCCTAAGTAACGAAAATGATTCAGGATACAATTTAATTTTAAGGTTATGAGTTTGTTTGCATAACACCATATTTTTAAACTAATTGTAAAACCCATGCTTTAAAATCATCATAACAATCGCCACATAAAATTGAAAATCTTGTTTTGGTTTAATATTCTGAAAAAACAGAAACAACCCAATTAAATAGTCTCTCATTTCAGTTTCAATAATTGATACCATAAGTGATCTAAAAAGCTGTATAGTTTGAAACTAATACGTAATTATACATGCAATTTGAATTTATTGAAATATTTCTCCAGTGAAAATTAACTTTCTTAAAACTGAATTGATATGTGTTTGGAACTCTCCAAGCAATCAATGTGAATGCTATGAAAACCAATGTGGATGTTGTGTAAAACAAATGAATGTAGTCTAGAGAAAACTTACTAGTCGATACTTATACGGAATTTTTCTTTTATATTTTTTTAGACGGAAAAGTTTTCCATTTTTCTTCGGATTTCCTTCTCTGTTGAGACAATTATATTCAGCACATGATTTAAAAATAGTACTGATACAGATTACCAATTATTAATTAAAACAAATTAATTTAACGCTCACAGTAACGATTCTGCCTGCAACTGAAATTTATATTAAACAGTATATGATTAAAAAGCGTCTTATTGCTATTGGTAACTGCGTGACCCCATCTCTTCTCTGAATCGATCGCCACAGAGTGGAGTTTATATAGAAGTTGCTGATATTCGATTGTTTTGTGCTATATTGAATTTTAGTGCCAATTATTACAGTGGCAAGTTTTTAAAAAAATTAACTACATTGCTGTAGAAATCTGTAACATAAGAAAAAAACAATAAACTTCTACAAACAATTCAATTTTATAATAGCACAAAATTTGGGGTGTTTACATGAAAAGTCAAAGGTAGGGAAAAGGCTAAAAATACAGAAATTGGGTTTATTCAGTTTTAAAGTTTAGAATAATGATATCAGAACTTACACAAAACGTGTAAATAAGTATTCAAAAATGCCCTAAAACTATCAAAATAAGAACGGACTTTTGTGATTTGCTAAAATACTACTAATGCTCGGATAACAAACTAATGTTACGAATAAAAATTGGAAGCAATTCAAGTATCTGCTAATTTATGCCGTCTTTTACAAATTAAAAAAGAAAAAGTCGACTTTAAAATACTATACAAACGACAAGACTTATCAATTGAACAGACAGAGAAATTCAAGGGATTAGAATTACACAAATGTGGCAGTTGAATTTAAACCGGATGTTATAAGGAATTAGAAATTTTTCATTTAGTTTATAACACTTTTTGATCAGATTATATAATACCGCTCACTCTTGTGCTTTTTTTTTGCATGGTTTTAAAATTCAAGCATTTTTAATTTTACATCTTTCAACATCAGTTTAATTCTTTTAAGTTAATATTATTTTATAATTAATATTTTTCATTCGGTCGACTTTAAGCTAGATTAAATGGAATCGAACATCAATCAACTTAAAATGTAAAAAATATATAAAAATATTTTTTGGTGAGAGAAACACTTAAATTATTACAGTGGTTGTCGATAAAATAAAACAAAAATGCTTTTTAGTTATAGTGCCCAACAGTCGAAGAAGATATCTTTTTACTTCTTCGGGCAAGCCATAATGTCTTATCTTATAAAATCGACCCATTTTGCTTCCACTCACTGTATTTTAAAATGATGAAACATTGAATTTAAATTAAACTCTTAAAAAAAAAGAAGCAGCAACTAATCTTTTATTATATTTCCGTCTTGAAGAATATATACGAAGCTGTTGAAGAAAATCGATACTTTTCATTTCTTTTGTATTGATATCACCTCTCTCAAACATCATAGCAACGGAACAGTTCCTCTCACCTTAGCAACCGAAATTAAAACTAATCTGGAACATCACGCATGCGCACACTGTTTTCAACTTACTTCTAATTTAAACGGATCTCTTCAATCAGTCCAACAACGAAACCTTGCAATTCCAATTCATATTTTTAAAGTTTTTCGGTTCGAAATATATTAATAAAAGGAATGTCTGCCAGCTTTTCAAGATTTCGCACTCCGGGATTTCCTCATTCCAAGTTCCTTCAGCATTCGGATCATGACTGGAAATTCAATAATCTGTTTCAATACAACTTGGCGGACGGAGATTGTACCAAGTCGGAAGCTGTCGTTGCCGAAAGTCAAAGACTCTGCCGAGAGACGAGTGAGAGGACAGAAAAACAAAAAACGCAAGTGGAGAGAAAGTTCGACGAGCGCATAGCAGATGTTGATCACTGGCGACAAGAAGGAAACAGATGCTGCGCCAAGCTGCAGGAGGCTCTGGACAAGTTGGCACACTTGAAGCTGAGATTGACACAGGCGTCAGATGCTTGCAGGGATCCAATATTGGCGTGCAAAAAGACGACGATGGAGCGTGACAAGAGGCTTGGGACGGACATGGTGCAGGATAAACCACAACAAGAGATCCAGAAATATCTACTCTACTTGGAAGAAGTGGTCGGGGTCTTCGAGAAGACCATTCAGGAGATTGAAGACCAGATGATCAGCGACAGGGCCGCCAAGCAGAGGCTGTTGCGCGATGTGGCGGATAAGCAGGCCGCTCTTGAGATCGACGCACACGCATCCAGCTGCAGACCAGAAAACACTATCACCAAAGATTTCAAATTCGATCCCCATCTTATGAATCCAGAAAAGTCGGCGGTAACAATGGCCGAATGGGAGCGTAATACGCGCCACAACATAGAAAAAGCAGAGCAAGCAGTTAAAAATTCAAGGACTATCTACCCGAGAGTAGAGGTAATGTAACATTTTATTTTTTATTTACTTACTTGAATAAATGAATGCACTTTAGAAATATATAAAATTGATATTGTACAGTCGATACTATTTAAATGAATTAGAGATATTATTTAGTGGAAACAAATTATTTGACATGAAAACGATGATAACTTACAGCTTTTGATAAGTCTATTTTTTGTCGTAATAATACACCACTTAATTGGATAGAGAGGAGACATTGAAATTAAAAATTTGCCTCAGTACATGAAATTTGTCACTAATTAATTCGAATTTAATTTTGTGAAAATAAGAATACCAAACGTGGCCATCCGAATAGAGACACCTGTTTTCGCTAAAGACAAGTGTCACGTGGTGGACAAACAAATTCCTTCCAAAAAATTAATGAAAAGTTTAATTCAAAATAAACAACGCGTCAATCTATCCGATTGCTTCGAAAGTGGCGATAATTTTTATTATTATCAAGGGAAAAAAAACAGAAAATATTCAAGCAAACATTTGTCAAAACAATCCTCTGAAGTTTGAAAATAAATAAAATATTTATAAATATACTTTTTAGAACTTTTTATTTGTTTTTAAATTTAAATGGCTACATATTTAATGGTGCGACACTAACAGCTCGAATTATGATTCTTAAAAGAGAGTATGCAAGTCAATTTTGTAATTGATTAAAAATGCTACAACATACACCATTTTATTTATCATTGTTTTGGTAGAATTCATTAGCATACATTGCTTATTTTGAAAATCTTCCTTATGTATTTGCAGTTCCGTAAGGTTTTCATAAGGCCTGAATTTTCTGCGAAAAGGTTACATAAAATAACCAGGCTCTGAAAAAAGATTCTTCTGATATAGTAAATCGTTACCGAGTTGAACTCAGTCGCATTTTAGAATGATGTAAAATTTTAGATAGATATATTTTAAAATCTCATCATCGAAATCCACCCAAACTATATTTGTTTTAAAATAGTACGCTTGACTTAGATTACTGTCAGAAAAAATTAATCAACATATTTCAGGGATGACTCCAAAACCGTTAAGTTAGCATCTACATTCAAATTATTTGATCTAAAAATTTTTTTCATTGTTGGTTTGCTTTATTATGTGTTTGACTTTAATCATAACTTTTAGGCAGCATTAATGAATAACTTTAGTCATTTTATACTTTTTTCTTCGTCACACTGACAAACTATTACATTCTATTAAAGCTGTTTTTTTTTCTTTCCATTTTTTGTTGTGTGTTTGATCAATGAATTTATTAAACACTTAGTTATTCATAACATTTATTTGTCTTAAATCTATGCTATAGATTTGTATCGCTATGATAACCGACTATGAATGATTCTTGGTAGACAGAGAACGAATGAAGATAAAACGGACGGGGGAAAAAGGAAGCAAGAATTAATTAACTGTTGAATTAATCGAACGAGAAAAATAACTCTTTTTGAATCAACGCATTTTTTAAAAATTAATAATAAAATTTTAGCTTCCAAAAAATGGATTGGAAATCTGCCCCTCCTAATAAGTTTATCTAGGATAACTGTTAAAAAATTAAGAACCCGTAAGGCTATTTTTTAAACATCTTGACTTATCAAAAGAATTTTTGTTACAAATAGCAGCTATCTTCAAACAAAATGGTAAAGCACTTGCTAATTCGCATATAAGAAATGAAAAACTGAGCTACGTATGAAATTCTTGCTGCTTAAATTACTCTTAAATTCAGACAATTTATAGTGGATGTATTGCACTGTTATAAGTGTAATGAATCGGTATCTCCAAGATTTTGTGCAAATAATAGTTGTATTTTGTATTGTTCACAGGAGATGCTGGAGAGGACATATGTGGGGCTGACTAAGCAGCGTCTCAGAGTGCTCAACTCCCTGGGAGATCGCATCCGAGAGACAGCAACAGCTCAGAAGAATCTGGAAGAGCGACTCTCTCGAATCCAGAAGCAAGTTCTGGAGGTGGAAGACACCCTTCGCAAGTTAGAGCAGTCCATGGACAGGAAGATCCCTTCTATGGAACTTGCCTCCAGCAGGTATAAGACTGCTAACCATCTCATTTTACTATGTCTCGTATTGTGCATTTCATAGGATTTAAGAGCTATTTTGTGTGGTATATTAGCGTTCTTAAATATGCTACAAATATCTCAAAAAATTGAAGTCTGCTTTTCACAGTTGATGGCAATGTAAAGGGGAGAAAAACACAGCTTTGAGCTTGCATTTGCTTAGATTTATCAAATTCTAAGAAAAAGGGTTTAAAAAAAATAATGGCTCAGGAGTCTGACAAATCTATTTATAGGATCCTTTTTTGAATTATATTTTGGGAAAATATATGCTTAGTTCATAAGTGCTTTCAATGAAGTACTTTTAGTCTATAACTTGGATCCGCAATGAAAGCTGTGATTCAGCGCTTTTATAATTTCTATTTCAGACTACTTCATTTTCTTTGGCACCGAATAAGTTACTGGAATAGATGCCTGACAGAAAACTGAACACACTATCTCCTAACATGCTTTTTTTTAAAATCCATTTTCTCATCAAAATTCTAGGTTTGTGTACTGCATTAACTACTCGCTATTCTGTATACAAACAAATGAGCTTTAAATAAGTGCCAATTTTTTTTTCAAAATGACGCTATAGATTTCCTTGGCCTTGCCATTGAAGGAGATAAGTTCTGAATTCGAGTTTTTTATTAAAACAATTAATTTGATAAGCATTTCTATACCCTTATCAATATGGGTTTCTTGGATTTTTTCCCTCCTTAAAATACGATATTTTCTCATGATAATTCCTTTTAAGTAACGATCACCTTTTATTATTATTAAAACTTGAAATACTACTACTTTAGAGGCGTCTTAATGGAAACTTCAGCTGTGAAAGCATATCACGGAGAAAAAATTTGAGATGGAAGAACGTCTTGATTTAGCAAACTCAGTTGAAACATGAATCTTAGCAAATAATTTTTATGAGTTTCAATTATTTGAATGAGATTTAATGTTATTTTTCTTGTCTTGATTGAAATATAGATCTGGATTGAGATCTTTTACTTTCTTATAAATATTTTTTCACGTCCTTCTTTATCTGTTGTTGAGCTTCTTTCTAGTAATTTTGATTTGAATATTTTTAGTTTAGTGCACAAAACAGTTTATAGCATTTGCTTTCATGACAAAGTCCTTTCACTTACAAGAAAGACGTTACATCAAAATGTTTCTTTTCTAAAGAATCATAGTTTAAATGGAGTATTATCTATTTTAGTCTTAATATATATCTCAGAAAGATTGTTAAATTAGTTTTTTTAAGAGTAATGTGGACTAAATTATGAATAAAGCAACTTATCAGAAACTATATAACTATCACAAACAATCTGAGACAAAGCGATGGGCTGGCTTGCCTTCTCTTAAATCTAGCATTAGAAAAAAGTTCGAGATGCAAGCACAAAGAATAAAAAAACAGTCGAAACGAAGAGCAAACAAAACAACAGACAGAAAAAGGTGGAACAAGCTACAAAACTTCTCAATACAGTTCTATTTAATATACTGTGCCATATTAAAATTTCGCTAAATTACTAGATTAAAAAATATATAGCAGCTATGATAATTGAGGGTAATAAACTAAGAAATGATTTGGAAATTTTTTTTTTTAATTATTAATGAATTAGTTGTCAGTAGACTAAATTTTTTTTTGATAGAAAATAGAAAAATTGCTATGACTATTGATTTACATTGATTTTAAACTATTGATTACTAAACATTGATTTTTGTGAATAAAATTTTACCATCTCAATGGAAAAGGTTTATTAATCAATGAAAATTATGTCTCGTTCGAAAAAAAAACTGGTTAATCACTTCATACTAAGGCTCCTATAATATGAGAGCTGAACTATCAACTATGTTGGAAAGCAAGTTCGCAAATTAACGTGATGTTAGTATTAGCATGAGGGTTTGAAGACTATTTGGATACCTAAAATTATTGATATGGAAGGTTGTGCGGCAGTAAATTGCACAAATAGTAAAAAAAAAGGCTTTCGTATGTTCAGATTTCCTTCAAATGTGAAAAGAACAAAGAAATGGATTATAAATTGCCGAAGATACAACAGGCAGCCTGGAAATGGAGCTCGCTTATGTTAGGTAAATACTAATTTATTTATAATTTATTAGATTTATTTACTTATATCTATATATATAAAAATCTCTTGTCATAGTTTTAGTGTTTGAACTCCTCCGAAACGGCATGATCGATTTTGATGAAACTTTATATGTATATTCAGTAGGTCTGAGAATAGGTTTATAACTATTTTTTTTTTCATTTTTTTGGACAGATTTAGCGTGTATTTTAAATATATCTTTATTTAATCGTATTTGGATCCAAACTAGACATATAAACATAATAAATCAAAAATAATATTCACGCACGTTGCAACAAGTCATATTAAACTCGTATGCACGCCCTTAAAAGAAGAGCATCAAATATATTTAAAAGTATGTGAATAAAGGCAGTGATATAGCGGTATTTCGAGTTGAAAATACCAATGTGACTGCTCTTCCAGTGAATAACAACGACGAAATAACGCCGTACCAAGTAGGCCAGTACATCAGCTCCAATGAAGCTGTTTGGCGTATCTTTGGTTTCCCAATTCATGAACGGGATCCAACAGTTATTCATTTAGCCATTCATCTTGAAAACTGTCAGAGCGTATATTTCACGAACGAGACAGTGATTGACCGAGCTATAAATCCACCAAAAACTACACTCGCCAAATTCTTTGAATTAGGTAATTGTACGGATTCTTTTGGTACCTTTGCACGGACATTACTCTACTCAGAAGTACCACCCTATTTCACATGGGTTCAAAAAAATGGACACCCCGCAAGCAAAGCACACCGGTTGATGTATGTCCCGGTTTATTCAAATCAAACGCCTTGGGGAGACTATTTACAGTCAATCCAAGGCAGACTGGGTGCTTTTATTTTCCACTGTTGTTGGTTAATGTCACCGGCTCATTGTCATTTCAAGATATACGTAAAGTCAATGGACATCAGTATCCAACGTATAAAGATGCATGCTTTGCACTCGGCTTGCTGGAAGACGACAACCAGTGGGAATGTATGCTTGCTGAAGCAGCATTGAACTGTACTGCAAAGCAAAATCGTCAACTATTTGCTATAGTATTAACTACATGTTTCCCGGCCCATATAGATACGTTATGGGATAATCACAAAGATTCGATGACTGATGATATACGGTATCAACATCGCACACGTTGCAACGATCTAACGAGAGCATTCAGCGATGCTATGTAAAATGAAGCACTGATTGCTATTGAGGATCTTTGAATTATTATTGCCAACTTACCACTCAGTCATTTCGGTATGCCTTCGCCAAATCGAAGTGCATCTGATTTATTAAACATTGACATAAATCGTGAACTTCAATACAATACGATAGAAATGGCAGCGATTGTTACTCGCAATGTTCCACTAATGAATGAGGAACAAAGGAACATTTATGCCCGCATTATGCTCGCAGTTTCGGCAGGACAAGGTGGATTTTTTTTCCTTATGCATCAGGTGGAACTGGCAAAACGTTAATTATTTCACTAATTTTCGGTGAAATACGATCAAATAATGGCATCGCGTTGGCGTTGCATCATCTGGCATTGCGACAACTTTATTGGATGGAGACAGAACAGCTCATTCAGTATTTAAGCTGCCACTAAATATTCAAAACAACCCAGATGCAGTGTGCAACATAAAAAATATTTTGTCTATGGCCACAGTGTTGAAACACTGTAAAATTATCATCTGGGATGAATGCACTATGGCACACAAACATTCGCTTGAGGCGTTGAACAGGACATTGAAAGATATAAAAAAACAATGACAAATTATTTGACGGCACCCTGTTACTCCTTTCAGGTGATTTCAGACAAACACTTCCCGTCATTCCGCATTCAATGTACGCTGATGAGATCAATGCTTGCTTGAAATCATCTGCACTGTGGCGTAATGCTGAAAAAGTTCAACTAAAAGTAAATATGCGAGTCCAAATGCTTCAGGATCCATCTGCTGAAACATTCTCAAAACAATTGTCAGACATCGGTGATGGAAAAGTTACTAAGGATGAGACTGGATGCCTAAAATTACCGAACGATTTCTGCACAATCATTGATTCACAAGGATGCTCTTATTAGCCTAATATTTCCCGACGTACACACGCAATACATTCATTATGAGTGGCTGGCAGAAAGGGCGATCTTAGCAGCAAAAAATATAGACATAAACGAATTGAATCTGTAGATAAAACAGTTATTGCCAGGTAACTTGGTGACATATAAATCCGTTGATGCAGTTTGCGATCCCATTGAAGCTGCAAATTTTCCAACAGAGTTTTTAAACTCATTGGATTTACCTGGCATATCACCGCATAATTTAGTACTCAAAGTTGGATCTCCGGTTATTTTGCTTCGTAATTTGAACCCAAAACGCAGTGCAACGGCACGCGATTAGTCGTTAAAAATTAATGAACAACGTCATCGAAGTCATTATTTTAAATGACAAATTCCGGGATGAAAGTATATTACTTCCACGAATCCCTATTATACCCACAGATGTGCCAATTCAATTTAAACGCATTCAGTTCCACATTAGATTGGCATTTACAATAACAAGGCCAAACAATGTCTGTTTGTGTCTCAGATTTGAGCACACCATGTTTTTCACACAGACAATTATACGTGGCATGCTCTCGAGTGGGCAAACCATTCAGTTTATTTGTGTTAGCTAAAGATGGAATGACAAAAAATATTGTACACTCCATTGCACTAAGAGATTAATATTGTCGACTAATAATTTCAGAACTCGTTGTATATATAATTCATAAAGAGAAGTTACAATAAATTAAAAAAATTATTATTTGGTGTGTTGTTATTTTCACATTCCGTCATCGTTCACAGCGCTCCATGCCTCTTCCACTCATATACCACATACGCACACATTTACAATAAATAAGATATATTTTCATACTCTAGAAATAATTCATATGGCAAAACAACGTTAGCCGGGTCAGCTAGTATGTAGTATATAAACGATATTAAGTTGTTAGAATTTGTTTTTAAATGTTTGTTTTCGTCTATTTTTTTTTTAAAAATAAGCGAATAACTTGCAGGGTTGCTTGAATTATACAGTTTTAGCTATGTACCAAATATAGGGATTTTCATTGAAAATTGCATTTATTAAGTATATATTTATTTAAAATATGACTTTCAAACAACAATTATTGATTTATTTAACACTTTTAAGTGTTTATGTGCATAGAAACTAATAAATAAAGGCAAGAGATTGGCTGAATAAGTATTCGTCAAACTTATTTCAGAATCGCCAAGTTTTGCATTCACTTTTAAGCATTTCTTTATGTAAAAAACAAATATTTACCTGCTTTTTATTATATTTCATTTTATTTCACTAAGATCAAGTAGTTACTTTCTTAATCTTGTCTAATTTAAGTTTGTTTTTTAGTTATTTATGGTAATATATTGCCTAAAGTTTAAACGATTTGTTTACATTTATCATAAGAAATCTGTTTAATATGTGATCTTTCATATATTTTTGGATCTACTAATGTTTGTTTTTTCTCTGAAATTCTTGTGTTAAATTGCTAAAATAATTAGTTTCTGTGTTAAATTTCATGAGAGTATATTTAGAAATTGCAAACTGTAATTTTTTTAATGCGATTTAATTTAAGTATAAAAATAAAAAAAACGTATTCTAACTATTTTTGCAGGTTCATTTTGAAGAATATAAACTAGAAATAAACAGAAAAGATGGTCACAATAAATTAAGATCTGATGCTATTCCAACAGGTTTCAATGTTCAAAATTCCGTAAAATTCCTCAAAAAAGACTGAAAGGAGTAGGCTGTCCCAAATCTGGATCACTTTTAGATAAGCTTGAATCTAGTGCAAGTATAAATTTGCTAACTCCTCTCCATATATATATATATATACATCGGTGATGGANTTTTACATATAATTTCATTTTTATCTTTAAAGTAGAAGTAAAATTTGTTTTAGTCTACTTCTTCAATTTATAAATTTAATTGTTAATAATTTTGACCACTACTGCATGCAAATAAAGTAACCAGACATTTAAGTGTAAAAGAATATAGAAACATGTGCTTAAATTCCTTTTGGTAAATCAATTTTCATTTTACTACCACTGCGAAAACCATACTCGAATACAAATGTTGGCAAGTTGTAATGGCTCTTGATCTTCCCGGTAAATTCTTTAAGAATGCAAACTACGTCAACTTTTGAAAAAGCTCCACACCGCTCAGCTGCAACAAAGAAGCGGATTACATAAGCCTTTGAATTATTTAGTAGCAGTGGTAAATAAAAATCCTATAAATCGATTTTACTAAACTACTAAGAATCATACATTAAAAGACTACCACTCGAAAATATTTATCCGCTGTCCGGAGCAAGTTGGCATCTCTGTAAGACATAGAAGTGGTTGGATGGCATATGAAGAATAAAAGAGGAATTTTTCAATATATATATTTATATATATACAGGGTGATTCTAAAAAGATGGGCAAAATTTTAGGAAGTGATAGTGCACACCCAAGTAAACAATTTTTATCAAAGAATGCATGGTCGAAAACAAAACGCAAAGGTGCTGGCTCATTTGGAAGTTTGTTTGATGCTAACGTGAAAACTCCATTCCTGTAGCGAGTTACTGCGCTGCTTTACTTGTCGCTTAGCTTTCGGCCGCTGCAGGGAAAGTTCGTGATATGCTTAGTGTGTTTCAGAATGTTCGCCTATCTTTTCTTCGCCTTTGTACAACGTGCATAGCCGTTGCCGGCCACTGTTTTGAACACTTATTGTAATCACATGCCATTAAATTTGCTTTTGTAACTTAACTTCATCGTTCTTTGTGTGTTTTTGCCTCATATAAGAACATAAACTTTGACGCCCTCTAGCGGTTTTGCGTTTTGTTTTCGACCATGCATTCTTTGATAAAAATTGTTTGCTTGGATGTGTACTATCACTTCCTGAAGTTTTGCCCATGTTTTTAGAATCACCCTGTATATATATTTAAAATTGTATTCCTCATTTATGTATTACTTATTTAAATAAATGTTATGAAAATCTGATTTGATAGAAGATGTTCATTTAAATAAATTATTTAAAAATTTATCTTGCGTCGTTTCTTCTCTTCCCCATAAAACTTTAGTTTCTATTTATTCTACTAATCCGATTTATATAATAAAAATGCCTAAAAATCTTAATTCGTCTTGTCCTTAAATGTTTGAAAGAAAATTCAATGTCTCAATTAAAAACACTAGTTTTTAATCAATTCTTGATTTTGAAACAAAATGTATTGCTTCTAATGTTTATAAGCCATTTACATTTAGATTATTGCATGAGAAATTTAATTATTTTGATTATACTTAAATTTCTCATGCGATACTTAAAAATACAGTACTTAAAAATATTCCAGGTCATAACATGGTTTTTTTCCATTTCAATTTTGGTAAAAAAAAAGTGAAAAGAAATTTAAAAAACCTAGATCTAATTGAAATATGAAATTTAGTATCAAATTTACTTTGAAATCGTTTATAAAAATTAATTTTTTTATATAATTGGCATATAGCATATGCACAATATTTTATTTAAAACCTTAAATTGGTAATAAAATTTGCAGTGAATTTGTATAAGCATAAAAAAAAAGTTTCCGAAAAACAGTGTTAATCGATACACGCTTTTCTTAACTGATTATCCTATAGTTGAGGTTAACGTCATTTGTAGCGATAACTTGCCAAATCTTGTAGCTCTTCATTATTGGGGAAAAAGCTTTTGCTCCAAAATAAGTCGGCCTGTCTAATTCAGGGGCTCTACCTCATACTAATTAGGGTTCGGGGTACGTTGATCAAAAATGGTATAAAATGGCATTGTTGTCCCCAATCATCATCGTAGTTGGCTAGACAGTCTAATGTCTTCCGCAGAAGATTTCTCCACAACGATCTTCTGATTTATCCTTGATCTCCAGTTCTTTTCACTGATTGCAAGAAAATCAGACTCCATTCATAGGATTTCACAATTACTTATACATTAAAATTGTTCAAGAAATTTTTTTTTTGCAAATCAGCAGAGAAAGATGAAACAAATACAACTTTTGGAAGCTGCTTGGCGTGAAAAATCTCAGACAGCAGTGAACTCATGTTGAAGGATTTCACAATAACTTATACTTTGAAATTGTTCAACAGAGAAAGATAAAACAAATACAGCCTGTTCCAATGACGCAGAAGAATATTCTAGAAGAGAGAAAAACATCAGTCTAGAATAATAAATGACTATTCGAAAAAAGTGTTCAGTTGACAACAATAAATTTTGAAGAGGGGTGATGTACAGGAGATGAAGAGGAGGGAAGGACAGGCAGGATACTTTCA
Source organism: Parasteatoda tepidariorum (assembly GCF_043381705.1). Taxonomy (NCBI): domain Eukaryota; kingdom Metazoa; phylum Arthropoda; class Arachnida; order Araneae; family Theridiidae; genus Parasteatoda; species Parasteatoda tepidariorum. The sequence continues at coordinate 369,458 of NC_092209.1, forward strand.
ATTGAACGCAGACTCTATTTCAATGATCATTTTTTTCTGATTGAGGAGCTTCTGGTTGAAGAAACAATTATGGAAGCTGCTTGGCGTGAAAAATCTCAGACAGCAACGAATTCATGTTGAAGGACTTGGTATAAACTTTCGTAGCGGTGATCGCTCATTCCCTGGATTGGAGCGTCAGGATCAAAAATATGGACCGTTTATGATGCCATCTTTGGCGATGAAAGGGCTTCGGTCGGCGCGAGAGAAGCATGAAGATAATTAAATTTGGTATATCGTTGTGCTAGTCCTGATGGGAATGTAAGAGTGCCTCAGTATTTATACTATATTCTTCCTCAAACTGAATGTTCTTAAAAAAACCTATTTCTTCAATTTTTTTTAGCAGATTTTTATTTTTTGACTGGTCAAATTAGTGTGAAAACAACTAAACCGGTACGGATTATTTTTACGGATTAGGTGTACGGATTATTTTTTTTATACACTTCAAGCAAATTTGAGGTGTGAATAATTTCTCCCAGTCCAAAGGGAAATTATTTATGAAGTTATATATGAATACTTATATATGAAGTTTGTATTGTGAGGTGCAAATGAGGTTGAAACTGAGGTTTGTTAATGAGGTTACTTGAGATGCAAAGCATAACCTCATTTTCTACTTCAGGGGTATTTTTTACATCTGTCAACCTTAAAAACACCTTATTTTTTGTCAAGACGGTCGCCGCAAAGAGGGAAAGGGTAAAAATTAAAAAAATGAAATTCAGTGTCACATATACAATATAATTATTTTTATAAGGGAATAGTTAGCTTTCTATTATCACAACCTAAGTAGTCAAAATGATGATGAATCTTCTACATGCTATAAATAATACATAATATACTATTATACTATATAATATACAATTACTGATAAATGATATCACTTTAAGATCCAAATAAATATTTTTTTACTGTATTTTTAATAACCAGCATTATAAACAAAAATAAAATGTTGGTACTATTTTTGTTCTCTTAACTCGTGAATTTAATCCACAAATATTAATTTAAAGATGAGCATGTAATAAAATGACTCATTATAATGAAATTAAATTAAAATTTAGAATTTACCTTTTCCCAGTAAACAAAAAAAAAGAGAAAACAATTTTACCATATCATTTTTCGAAGGAAATTAAAGGCTGATTATCGATTGTGATGAACACGAAATGAATGAGTCGAAACATTTTGTGCTCGTTTATGTTTTCAACTTTTCGATTGGCATTAAATTTTGCTAGCATCCATTTTGTCATGGGCACTGTGGAACCTATACATTTCGTTGCTGGTGCAATTTCTGTTAGTTTTGATGAAATGAATCGATTTACGAAGACAAAACATTAAGATAAAAGCACTTTTATTCACCACAGGCTCCGTTATTTTCAACTGCTTACAATTAGAATTCATTCATAACAGATACGTCATAATTTTAAAGGCAGATTCTCATTTGCAACTCAAATATAGCCACAAAAATGTGGTCCAAATAGTGTAACACTCGAACTTCTTACTGTTAATTTTACTTTTTTCATTGTTTTCGACGTATTTTTTTAACAATAAATTGAATAAAACCAGTCTGGAGATTAACTGACGAATAGTTAAGAAGTTATTTAGAAAAAGTACAAATTTGATATTGATATTGAAACTGATATTGCTATCTTAAAAAATGGGGCATTATTTTCTGTCTATTTTTTCACGTTTAAGCGAATGAGATTGCACTAAAGTCAATCGAACGAATAGTTCAAACTTTAAAAAGGTTGCTATGTATATAAAAAAAAAATACTTTTTTTGATATGTAGTTAAGATACACTTTTTGCATTTCTATGTATGAGTTATCTGATCATGTAAAAGTATACTTTTCGATGTAATTTTCATGCTGATATGATTGAGATAAAAGCGGAAATTAATAAGAAAAATACATAAGAAGTAATAAGAGTTTTATGTACAAAAAGTACAGCCTTATGCTTGCATTTATATAAGCATCTCATGTTGCTATAGAGGCAAGTGAGGTATTGTTCCTTATGTATTTTGCTCGCTTAATCAAATAAAAAGAAGCACAAATCGAAAGGACTATTATTTCAAAAGTTGCTAGGTTTTCTTCCCGTATAAAAAGTATAATATCTCTTCTTCTTCTTCCTAATCCCCAAAATTAGCAGGGCTAAACAATGTCCATAAATTCATGATCCGAAGGAAGTCGGCCACCAAAAGTGGGTTTTCTAGAATGTCCCTCTTGTCCAGTCCAAGACAGTCCAGGATATGTTGGGGAGAAGCCTGCATGTTGTGGCACCTGGGGCAGTTTGGGAAGACTTTAACACTACCCTCGAAAGAAAGAGACTTAAGGTGGCAGCTGGTAAGCCTGGTAAGCTCCGTCTGATCCTTGCGGTTGCACCGAATGTTGAGTGCACCTCCTGGATGGGTGCTCTGGTACCAATGATGTTTAGGGGGTACAAGCCAGGAAACATTGTCTTCGCTTTTCTTTTTCGATGCCAGTTACATGAAGGTGAGTGAATTTGGACTCATCAAAGTTTATTCTGTCCCCTCCTTAGCCAGAGTGTCGGCGATATCATTACCCAGAACCCCAACGTGAGAAGGGATCCACTGGAGGTGGACTTCACGCAGTCGTGAGAGGATTTTAAGTTTGTGCAGGATTGAAGCTCCTGTTTTGTCTCTCACCTTCCTCCAATGCGATAAGTACTGTATGGAACTGAGACTGTCAGAGAGTATCCAGATATTATTGTGATCCTGTAGTGTTAGAAGAGAATCCAGGGCAGTATCAATAGCAATGAGTTCACTTCTAAAAACTGAGCAGTAATCAGGATTCCTTTTGGTGAAGTTAAAGGTGTAATTAATTGATTTAGTGCAGACACCGCAGCCAGATGATGATGTGTCCGTCTTGCTTCCGTCTGTGTACACCAGTATTGAGTGTTTGGGCATAGTATTTGTGATCCAATTTCTTGTTAACTTGTGAGGAAAGGTGTTGATGGAAATAAACACCAGGAAGTCCTTCAGTTGGGTCTATAAATTGTTTATTAAGGCTATCCTCAACATTTCCAGCAAGAACGTTGTTAACTACGACCTGGCTAAATGGGCTATTCTTCATTAGTCTTTGGTTGCTGCTCCACCTTTGTAGATAATCTGCTGCTCTATTTTGGTGTCCAAGGCTAGAGAGCTTATTAAAGTATTTAGTTAGGAGAGAATTTCTTCTGAGACCTAAAGGCTGGAGGTCGGCCTCAAACAAGACAATGTTATTTGAGCAACTGTTTCTGAGTCCAGTAATAATGCATAATACTTATTATGAAGAAATTCCTTATACATCAGAAAAAGTGTCAGATAGCCTCTAGCTGTTTAATAGCATTATTTTTTTATTCATAAAGTGCTTTTCATTTTCAAAGAATTCACTCCATTAGCCTTTACATAGTCTCATTAAAGTCAACCTAAAACACTACATAAGAAACAATACCTCTCGTGTTTATATAGCAATACCAGATGCGTAAATTGGTACAAATACAAATTTGTACTTTTTGTTCATTAAACCCATATAACTTATAAATTATTAGTCCGATCATCTCGTCATTGCCTTTATTCAATTGAGCGTAAAAAATACATCAGAAATAGTGTCGCACTTGCCTATTTCGAAGAAATTCAATTCTATACCCCTCAAATCACCCCCATTTTACTAACGAATTTTCCCTACGACGAGTGATGCCTGCGATGCATTATCGTTACAACGAGTTACAACCACGGCGAATTGTGCCCTGTCATCAGAACCCATGGAAATATGCTACCGTGACGAATTCGGCCTTTGCGACTAGTTGTGCTCACGATAAATCGGTGTTCGAGAGAAATCGTGCTCGACGAATCGATGCAGAACCAATTGACATCATAAACAGAGTTGAAGCGTGTGCACTCTGTAATAATGATAAATGTGCACTCTGTAATAATGAAATAAATGATAAATTTCATTTGATTACATAAATTATGTCTGTAGAGGCCAAAAAATGAGCAACAACCATCTTACACAGTTTATAGTTGGAACGCTGTCAAAATTTGGTTTGTCGATAAATTCTGTTTAGTTATAGTAAGGCTATGCCTTAAATGTCCAGGAAATGAATAAAACTTGAGATGTTATCCAGTACAGAGCTCTATTTATAATTATAGCACTCTAACTAATCGGAAAATGGTAAACATTTCGATCGACAAAAAATTTCTTGAATTAATTTTATGTCGATACATTCTTGTTTGGATTAGTTGTCGAGAAATACTGACTATTTAATTTCTCACTCATTTTCGACTCTTTAAATATTCTAGTTTTTTGAAAAATAATAGAAATTTATACCAGTGCAGTGATTAATTTTCGATAATATAGTGATAAATTCTGATTGTAGAGACCATGAAATGATTAAAACTTGCATTGTTGTCAAACATGGAGATATCTTCATAATGTAAGCTCTCTAGTGAGTCAGATAGTGGTAGGAAATTTGACAAGTGTTAAATTTCCTTAGGCAGAAATTTCACAAAAACTATGTTTGTAGTTGAAATTTGAGTGCTCTAGCTAGTTTTATTCCGGTCAGAAAATTTTGATTTGGCGACAAATTCTCTTTTACAGTTATATCATGACAAATTCTGATGATGGTAACCACCTGTAATTCATCGAATCTTGTATTGAGATCGGCTGTATTGAGAGTCGGAAAAGAAAATTTGGCGGCACGAATCCATAGACATTTATCCGAAATTCCATCTCAAAGATGGCAAGATTTCATTACTTTAATAAAAATGTTGTAAAAAAGGTATTTATATAAAGTTAAAAACATTGAAGTGAAGAAAAATAGATTCATGAAAATAATAAAAAAAAAACACTTTTACTAATATTATTTTTGTAAAGTTATGAATCGTTTGCTCTTTTAATTAAATTACTTTTCATTATTGTCTTATTATTAACATATCTTTAACGCAAACATCGCATAACATTAAAAAAAACCGAAATTATGCTAAAAGTTTCCAACATAGAAGAAAAAAAGTGAGATTGGAAAGAAGCATCGCCAAGTGTGGAAACCATTCCACTATCTTTCTCTACAGCAACCTCAATGTTTCGAACAATATTCTCGTAACTCTCAAACAAAAGTTAGATATGAGGAACTCTACCCTAAACAAGCATTTGCTAGATTACGTGGACTGAAAGTTGACAGTTCGGTTTCCTATTCCAGAATGCATTAAATAAATTTCACACATCCTTAAAAACTATTTCCCCTTTACTTAAACCCGTTGATATTTGTATTGCCCAAAAATTCGAAATAAATTTCTTTATGTTCATAGCATTTTGAAAAAAAAGGACCTGCAGAATAATGTGTTGTTGTTGTTGTTGTTGTCAGGATGGAGGGAAGAAGACGGAGACCACGATCAGAGCTCTGCCATGACGATGTGGACGCAGAATTGGAAGAGGAAGTGAGGCAGCTCAGCCTCTCTGTCCATCAACTGAGGGGGCAGAGTGGTCAGGCGAAAGAAATGCTGAGGAAACTGGAACAGACGAGACTCGCTCTTCAGAAGGAGGTCGAAGTGAAGAAGAACACCCAGTACATAGACAACGAACACTGCATAAACACCTTCGCAAACATCACTCACATCAAGCATTGACTCTCTTTAAATTGCACTTCTGGTGGAATCACTGTTTTTTTCTTTTCAGGTTAAAAAAATTATGCTTCAAGTGTTACCTTTCTTGTTATTTACTTCATTTTGAAAGACCCGAATTAATATCTTGAAAGTAAGAAATTTCATTTTAAAATTCAGCAATTATTTTCCTTATAATGCCGTTCTTTCTTTTCGTAATATGTGATTAAGATTTTCATTCATTGTGAAAAAAAGCTTTAACACATCAACTCATTCATTGGTGCTATCATCTGCGAATTATTTACTTATTTAAAAAGCTAGAATTGAATAATAAAGATATTTAAATCTTTTACTCTTCAAGCACACATTAAATAGAAATTCTAAAATTTATTTATTTACTTATTTTTGTCATGAAATTAATATTAACCGTAAATAAACCACCAATGACTAAATATTCAGAAACCTCTTCTTTCGTATGTTACAAAAAGAGTTCATGATGATGGGCACAGCATATTAAGAAAAAAATGTGACGGTGTATTTCGACCAGCATGATGAGTTGAGAATTTTGTTTAAAATCAGGCCATTTGTCAATTTCGTTTAAAATTTTGAAATTAAACTTGTGGATATTTATTTCTCGAACGCAGAATAAGGAAATGCGTGTTCTATGTACCTATCTACATATAAAACTAAGTTTAATTTCTTTAAAAAAAAATGTGACGTTAAGGCTTCCAGGAGGAAAAAATTTTTTTTGTCGTGAAATGCTGTCAAGAACCTTCCTTTTAATACTGTTTTAAAATTATGTTTCTGTGTGGGGGGAAAACATACTTGAATTTGAGAATATCTGGAGAAAAAAACTTTTTCAATGATATTATTTTCTTTGTAACACATTAGCTCAGTCTTTTTTTTAATTATCATTATTTTTGTTGAAATGTACGAAACGCATTACATAGTTTTAAAATTTCATTATTTAATTGAAACATACTTTTTTACTGAGTTGCTTGCAAATTAAACAATTAAACATTTTATGATTTATTACAAATTCTATCGAATTTTTTTTTTTTTTTTTTTGGAAAATTATACCAACTTGTAAACACATCGTAATCCACTTTTAACCGTCAAAATATGTTCATTATGGTTAAAGAAAATACTTTTTAATGAAGAAACACACTGATTTTCTGAAATTTTTAAATTAATTATTCTTTTGTAGCCAATAGATTCAGAAATTCTAGATGCGTTTTACCCTGTTATTAAGGGGAATACAACACTAATAATATAGTATATGACTTCGTCTTACCTCCTCAGCCGGGGAACTTCCTGCGAGAGCAACCAAATGCAAATTATCTTTGCACACAGAAAAATTTGCATCGCACATTTCTTTCATAATCTAAAAGGAGTGAAAAAAAAGTCAATTATTTAATATTTGCCATAGATTATAATTTGTGAATGAAAGATATCTTAAAAACTATGCTGTAATCTGAAATTTTTTTATTTATTGAAAGACTCTAAAAATTGCATTTTTTTTGAAGTTCATACCAAACCGAGCGATCATAAAGGGAGTAGTTAAATTCCAATAAATAAGAAAGCTCACACCAAGATAACTTGCTTCATCTATGAAATATTTTCGTCATTATTTTTATCTTATTTTATTATCGAAGCGGCCGAACCAATTTTGGGTTTACGACTACTAATGTTCTATTCCGAGACCTTGTCATTCCAAACTCAATCCAGAAGACAAGGAAACTCCGTGATCAAGTGTTGGGAGAAATTTGCCTTTGTGGAGGACATTTTGATGGAACTAACCAGCATTTGCGCTACATGGAAAGGAAATACACGGAAATCTACCACGGTCAGTCTGATGGCAAGGGGACTCTAACCCATAGTCCGTCTACCACAGAGGACATTTTACTTCAACACTGAGGTTCGTGATAGCCGGGTGTGGAATTCGTATCGACTAGCCATCGCTGGGATTCGAACCTGGTTAACTCATTGGGAGACGAACGCTCTATCCCCTGAGCCACTTTCGCCAATAATGTCGTACACTTGGAAACTGCCAGAAAACATTGATTTATTGTTTTCAAATCGAGCGTGATACAATGGAAGTTTGTTTTCACCTAGCGCTATCCTGAACATTCCACGCAAAACAGAAATAGGGCTAAACATGTATGTTTTTAATTGTGTTATAAAGATAATTATATTTTAATTACAAGATTACTATATAATTTTATAATGTATAATTTCTATCCGCTTTCGATCTATTTACCTTAGCTCGAATGCGTTTTCAATCTGCGTATGTTTTATTTGCAAACTAATTTTGTTTTAAAAATCAGTATATGTATGTAGCTTAAATTAATGACTTTTTATTGTAAACCTGAAACTGTAAATACTCACTCTGATTATAAATTTTAGTGTCACTAAATTTAAAAAAGGTGTCATTAACGAGAAAACACATAACATTGAATTGAAACTCAAATTTACATAGGACTGGGCAATCTAGATGTGTTCCATCTAAGTTACAGTTAATTAAGATTAAAAAATGACAGAAACCGAATAGCATTGTTCTAAGTATTCCTGATCCTTTCTTAATGCTGAAAATGTGTTGGTTTTCCTTTTCTTTCTTTTTACTTTAAGTACAAACAATACTCATTTAGTAACTATTTAAAAAATACAGACAGAGCTCACAAATACGGACAGAGCTCACAAATACGGACAAAGTGCAAAATAAAAAGTGAACCACCCTGAATAACTTTTGATCTAATGATCGGATCTTAACGTTCCAGGACTCAATCTTAACGGCTCAAAGGGGTGACTTCAAATATGCTAATTAATAAGTGAAAATTATATTTTTAGTTACGAAATCAGACGCAAAACCGCACTTTCTCTGAATAAACTTTTTTTTCCCAACGGATTCCGATTTCTAACCCCCAAAATAAAGGGGGTAGCCACAATTTGGAAAATATAGTCCCCTTAGCCGTCCAAAGCTTCGACTCCTCAATGTTAATTTTATTTTTTGAGTATTTCGCCATGCATCGAAAACTTTTTAAGCGAATTGAAAACTTTTTGCAAGCAACTGTAAAATTCATTTATCCAAACATGATTCCATAAACTTTTAGTGAATATTTATTATTTTGTATTGTTTTATTTAATGAGCGTCGAAAAAATTTTGAATTGTGAAATATAAAATTTTTTTACATAATTTTAAAGAATGTCATTTTAAAAGGCAAAGTCTGAACGAAATCAGTCGGATGGTTCCTGAGAAAACGAATTTTAAAGAAGCTGTATTTTTAAAATTTAATTTCTCAGGAACTATTCGACCTTTCAAAATAACATACTTCAAAATTATGGTATGGCGAAATACGCAAAAAATAAATTTAACATATAAAGGGGTTCAAATTTTTGACCGCTCTCCTGACCGAATTATGGGGGACTCTATTTTCCAGATTGCGGCCTTTCTCTGTATTTTTGAGGTTCAGAAATTTGAATCCGTTGTAAAAAAAGATATGTTTATTCAGAGAAAGTACGGTTTTGTGTGTGATTTCGTAACTTAAAACATCGTTTTCACTTATTAATTAGCATATTTGAGGTCACCCCCTCAAACCATTAAGATTGAGTCCCAGAAAGTAATAATCCGATCATTAGATCAAAAGTTATTGTAAGTGTTTTTATTTCTCGCACTGTACTTCCCTTGTAAGAAGTGTAAAAAAATATTTTTGATTAAACCATGAACAATGCTTGGTTCTCGGTCCCACTAAACCACTTTGGTGTAAAGCCACCGTTTTTGGTGTACTTAAAAGTAAATAAAATAATTAACCTGTAGAGTGAACTTTCTTCGAATAGCATTGCACAATGAATTCTCTTCTTTATCTAAATTCAAAGTGATTTCTTGTTTTAGAAGTTCACTCAGAGATTGTACTGGAAAAAGAAAGAAATCACTCTAATTATGGTGACTTAAATACCAATGAATAATTTATATCAATATCGATGTTATTGAAGAAGCGCAATTCTCATGTAAATAAAAGAGACGTCAGTACGATGGGGTCGTTACAAGCAATGCAAAGTTATGCTGAATTGAATGAGATCAATCAGACTAATACTTTAGAAGCGTGTCATAAACAAAAAGTACAATTTTGTACTCGTACTTATTTACGCGTCTTATATTGCTATGCAGACAAGTGTGATGACATCATATCTGCAAAGGTTTTTCCCAACGAGTATTGTCACATTAAGTGAAAAACGTTTCAACGAACTTTCGCAATTATATGAGGTTTCATCAGAGTGATGCAAGAGACAAGTCGTTATCTGGAATTGAACAACAACTATTTCTGGATGCGTAGTCGATGTAACAGTTTCTCGAGTGAAAATCACTCCTCCCGAAAACAAATCTATATATATATATATAAAAATGAATGTGTGTTTGCCTGTCTGTTTGTCCTTCATAGACTCTTAAACTATTCGACAGAAAGCTATGAAACTTGGCATACATAGAGCCCCTGAATTAGACTGATAGTATAGGACAGGGGTGGCGAACCTTTATACACCAACGTGCCATTTTTTCTAAAAAATTGTTTGATGAGGTCATAGACGTGCCGTCAAATAATTTTGACTTCGTGATTATTGGGAAAAAATTAATACTAAATACTATCAACTCAAAACTCTTTATTTACATTGAAAAAAATTTTTTTGTACTGTCTCAGCTATACGCGTAATTCAACTTAAATCAACATCAGTGTGACTTCTGTTGTTGCAGATTAAATGACAAATAACTTATATTAGGCTGTAAGGTGTTAGTTTAAGCAGGACTGTTGATTTTTTTTGCTAGTTACTTATTGTTAGCTTGTTTTTTATGGTTATTAATTGCTTCCAGTTAATTTTAGCATTCATTGTTAATTTTTTCATTAATAATTGTTTATTATTTTGCGTGTTTTTTGTGAATTTTAATTTAATTGTTACATATGCTTCATAGTGTAATAGCATTTGAGTAATAACAATTCATAGTGTAATAACAAATGTGATCGGTGGCGTGCCCAAAATATTGTGTCGGGTGCCATAAATGGCACGCGTGCCATTGGTTCGCCATCCCTGGTATAGGAGCCTTAGGCATACAGATAATTCAAAGCACGAGGAAGGTTTCTGTCGACATTAGAAAATTCTGCGACAAACCGTTCCAGCGGTATCAGCGACAATCGAAATGGAATTTTCTGATTGATTAAAAGTTAGCCATTGTTTTAAATTTTGCTATAAATGATTCAGTTTTCAAATATCTTGAAGATAACAAGAGTGATATTTTCTATCTTATAGCTCTATTCTTTTAGGAAAGTAAATTACATATACTTTAATATTTAATTATAATTCGCGTAATTTTCTTTATGTCAGGTGAGCACAAGCACGTAAAATCAACGAGAATAGATTTCGTAATTGGGTATACTATAGCCTACGTCACAGATCGTGTTATTCCTACTAAATTTAACTAGTAAACAGCATTTTCTGCGAACCTGATTTCTAGCAACAAGAAAAAGCATCAAACGAAGTGTCTTGTTTATAAGTCGCTACTCGCCAGGTTGGAATTGTATTAGTCTAGTTCCTTTGGAAATAATTTATATTGTT
>NC_092209.1:381641-386964 GCF_043381705.1 Parasteatoda tepidariorum
ACGACAAAGTTGCCATTATCAGTTTGGCACAGAAGACTTGGGCATCAGGGAGTACAATATGTGAAACAGTACTTGCGCCAAAATGGTATAGACTTCACTGATGATGGACTCTTTTGTGAACCTTGCAGGTATGGTAAACAGTGCCGACGGACTTTCAAATCAAAACGATTTAAAACGAAGGAGTCAGGTGAAATCATACATGCAGATTTACTCGAATCACCAATTTTGTCAAGAGGTGGAAAGAAGTACATGCTAGTGATCAAAGATGCAAGTTTGTTCAAGATGAGTTTGCTAAAGAATATTTTGAACTAGGCTACGTCAGAAGTGATGAGCAGCGAGCAGACATTCTGACGAAGGCACTTCCAGCACCTCAGTTTCATGCCCAAAAGATATTACTCGGTGTGACTGCAGTTCTTTGAGTGACAATATTGACTACTGACTGTTTTCATGCTCGAAGGAGGCTGGTAGCAGAGCGTGGTTTGCGAAGTATTATTAAAAAATTTATTAATAATCAGCAAAAATGATACTATTTCACGTAATTTGGATGATTCTTTATTATTATTTTCCGAATTATATAGATACAGAAATATATACTATTCTATAAAGAAGAAGAATATTCTATAAATATTACAGTTCTGTAAATTCTGAATTCACTTTATTTATTGGAATGACGAAAGCAATGTTGACTTTACATTAATTTGTTATGAATTGAAGACAGAAAAAAGTATTTTACCGTAATACACTCATCTGTAACAGCAAGTGATCATGAAATTGGAAATTATATTGTTGGTAATAGAAAGGTAAAACCTATTGTGAAATTATTCTTCAAATGCTTGGCGTGTTCTGCTTCAATGTTTGGCATGTTTTGGTTAGTTTTTTCAAGAAGTTCTACCTTTTCCTTAGGGGAATTATGGTTCTTATTTGCTGCTAAGAAAATGGCATCCGTCATTGCCAATGGTTATGTGGGAACTAATCCCCAAAATTTTCAGTCTCCCGCTAGAGAGCGTAGAGCGTTGCGATCGCGAATTGCGAAAACTGTTTACTAAAAATAAAGGTAAAAGCAAATTTTATTCAAATTGCACGTTTTTAATAATTATTCGTATTTAGTATGCAATTTTAGGTTAGCACAATTAAATATAATTTTTGAAGGTTTCATTGCTGACAGTTGTCATTTGAAAACTATTAGATTGTTTATTATTACAAAGTTTGCGAATTCACATTAATTTTATTTCGTTGATTTAAAAAATAGATTTTTTTTTAAATTTTATCATTATTATATTTCTTATTTAATTTATTTCATTTTATTGCTTTTTTTATTATTTAAAATAAATATGTGAATTTTCGATTTAGCAAATTTGCGACCACTGTCAACTTTTACATTTCTTTTTGTTTGAAAGAGAATATTTGCAAAAATATGCCGCCTAAACGAATCGCTCTCAGTTGATCAACATCTCAAGCACGCGAAAAAGGAACTACCCGTGTTTCAGAAGCATCGGAGCAACGGAAAAAAGGCTTGAAACTAACCGAGAGCACAATGCTTTAGCCCGTTCCTCAGAAACGTCTGAGCAGCAGGAAAGAAGACTGTTAACAAATCAACTACGCACTACCCAAGCCCGTTTTTTGGAAGCATCAGAGCAACGGGAAAGAAGACTGTTAACAAATCAACTACGCACTACTCAAGCCCGTTCGTCGAAAACATCAGAGCAACGGTATGCAAGAATGAAAATCAATCAAGAACGCACTTCGCTATTCAGACGCTGCCAATATTCTGATTTGAATCTCAATGCATTTCACTATGATCAGACAACTAACTATACTCTTTCACCCAAGCGTCATCATCGGAAAAAAGGATCAATTGTGTATGTTTTGTAGTGCTCTCAAATTTAAGAATGAAACAGCTGGAATTTGCTGTTCTGGAGGCAAAGTGAAACTACCAGATTTATCGTCGCCAGCTGAGCCATTATCAACGTTGTTATCGGGTCAAGCAAATCAATAGAAACTTTTCTTGGTGAATACATTCAGTTTGGTCAGTACATTCGTGTTTCCAAATGACTTCATTCGGTGCTTCAAGTATCGGTGTGCATATGGGCTACCAGAGTTATTTATTACATTCACATGCAATCTGGCTTGAGCTAAAATTAAAGAGCTTTAGAAACTTAGGCAAACGTCATCGGATCTTCATGATGCATTACCGCACGTGAATTGAAACAAATATTAAGCTCTATACTTGGTTTTATTGCGAAAAGTCATGTTTTTGGAGGGACACGGTGTTTGATGTATTCTATTGCATGGCAGAAAAAGAGAATTGCCACATGATTTGGTTCATTGAAAAAATCACACCATGACAAATTCGTTAGCTCATATCAGCAGAAATATTCATGCCACCATTGATCCAGACTTTTTTCAGATCATCATCCAAAATATGTTTCATGGTCGGTGTGCATCACCATACATGTCTGTTTGAAAATGCACTAACGATATCCTAGAGAATTAACTGTTGAGACTATCACTGGCTTTTTCACCATTAAATAAAATTCTCATTTCAAATCATAATCACAAATCTCATTTACACACTTAAATACAAAATTTAAATTCAAACTGAAAGCGTTGCAACGCACACGAGGTACAGCTAGTTAGAAATAAAACTCTATGCTGTCATTTTTTTTTTCATACCCCGGCAGCAACTAATTTACAGGAGGGCACTCGAGGTTGGGGCCCAACACCAAATTACATAATAAAAAGAAATATTTTTTTATTTTTTCCAAGCAGTTTGGCCCTTAATTTAATGATAGGGCACCCACATTTTTATTTCACTTTTTCGTATTATGATGCCAACTTTCATGTCAGTATTTTCAAAATGTGAAATACATTTAATGTAAGCTATTTTCATTTCATAAAATTATTATTTCCTCAAGCAAACTTGATGAGCAGTGTTTTTTAATGTAAATAATAAATCCTACAAATTATTTTTTAGAATTCCATGGATGCTTTGCTAGATACTAGAGTACGAATATCTTGCATCCTACATATTTTTCATCGTTCTCACCAGCAACTCTTACTCAAGCAATTAAATTTTAGTATTTATTTTCATGGTTCAGCTAAATTAAATTTTAAATTTTAAAGGTAGTTTTACAATATGTCTAAAAAAATTTCTAAAAAAATACGAGTGTGATTAAAAACCATGCAGTTTATCCGAAACTTTTTGCAATTCGGGCCTCTGAAGGAATTTTTCTCCCGACGTATCCCATCAGACACTGAGAATATCCTTTCTTTTATATTAAAAACACCTGACGCATTTACTTGTTCTAAATGAAGAAACAAAATATTTTACTTTTGTTGTCGTCTGTGTCCATTTCCCTTCCGCTAATCAGGTCATCCAAGATGAAGTTTAAATCGACGGATTCTTGAAAGTCAGACAGTTGCTTTTTTTTCTTCCGTAAATCTAAAAATTTCATTCTCACCATTACATTTACAATATAAAGACATTTATGTTAGTTGATTCGATACACAGAAAGGGTTAACGATGGATGGTATCAAAAAAGTCTTTTGAAATCTGTTTATGCGTGCATTTTTGTGTTTTTTAAAAATGTGCTCGTGCAGGAAATGATTTGCTTAACATGATGAATGTGCCTTGCAACACAAAAACAATAAAAAAGGCAATGAAAATAATGTTATGAGTTTATAAATGTGAGTATAATTTTGTTTTTTTCTCCTTTGTTATGAGTCTAAATGTTTCGGACCAACCCTAAATAAACAGTTTAATTGGAAAATTAGCAAGAAAGTTGAATAATTCTAACGTAATTTTGAGAGAAAATAGCACCGTATGTATTCTTTATGGAAGACTCAATTCGGTAACATTTTTTGCCGACATGGCGATAATCATGGCGACTATTTTTGTGACAAAGAGATAGTTCTGGAAGTTTCGAGTATCAAAGCTATGGCCCCAATATTTAAGGAGTTTTGTGAAAATCGTCTAGAATATTGTCCGAAATTCCGGGATTCCGTCACTTAACTTATGCAAATAGGAGTGTATTTCGAAAGAGTATTAGTCTGAGACTGCATAATGTTCTGATCAGCAACCCTCTAGTGATTTCACGGAATCGTCGGAGGCTTTGAAGCGTATGTTTTGATGTATTGTGCTCTTAAATGAACTGTAATTAAGTGCTAGAAATAGCTTTTCTTCTGGAAGATTCTGCTAATAAATTTTTAAAATTTTAATGCTTGTGTCATTCATCTTCTACCAAAACGAACCCCTGTGCTTGGTACTATAAGAAAAAAAACTAGAAGTTTAAGATTTAAATCTATTGAAATTAAGATGAACAAAAAGTTTAATGTATAAACGAAATTTATATACTTTAAAGATAACAAGAAATAAATTTGAAAAGTTGTCTTGTTTTTTTTTCTTCAAGTTTTATATTTTATCGTCGGTTTTATTCCGGACACAACTCGAAATGCGTATTTAAGAAAATGGATGCAATTTTTCAATTTTTTTTTTATGAACATTTTTATTTTTTTTAAAGAATAAACAAATTAATTCATATACATTTGTAATGTTACATCGTCTATTTGCATAAATCAAGCAGTACATTTTGAGTCTTTTTTTCCAAGACATTAAAAGTCAACAGTTATTTTTGCAAGGTTCACACGGGTCCTTTATAATAGTGGTAGTACAGTTGGAACTTTTTGAAAAGTATAAACTATTAATTGTGCTTTGTTTACAAATTTTGCGATAATTGGGTACTTGCACTTCAAGAAGAAGATCCCATATACCCACACATGTGACGTATAGCGTCAGCGACAGCTGATCGTTTGTAAGTAAAATGGCGTGTTTAAGTTAAGCTTCTCCACATAATTCAAAATGTTAATTAAATGCTGGTCCGTATCGCTTATTGAATTTGTTGAAATATAATTCCTTCTCGCCTACATCTTTTTCTTAATTTAGATTTATTATTTTTTATGTATTTTATTGTAACCGTGATATATATTTATTTATTTTGTGTACCTGGTAACTTTGATTCATAATTAGTTTGCTTATGCTCTACATGGCTTCGTGCCTGTCTTTGTGTTGAGTTAGAAATATAAAGTGAAAGAATTGAAATCTTTGTGAAAGAATATAGTATATGTGTCACTTAAAGGAATTGATGCTTGACAGGCTCGGCTTACAAGAAATTAAATGGAAAGAACAGTTGCTAACGTAAACTAGGGTTCCTCTATACTGGTTCTATTTTATATTTATTATTTCCCTCTCTCTCTCTCTCTCTCTCTCTCTCTCTCTCTCTCTATATATATATACTACCATCTCGTCTTTTACCGTTAGCCAGCT
>NC_092209.1:387265-401293 GCF_043381705.1 Parasteatoda tepidariorum
TCAGGGGCTCTAACGTAAAAAATTGCCACTTTTCAACAGCCAATCAGGATCGAGATACCCTCACTCCGTCACTTGCAGGTGTCCCATTGACTAATTGTTTGTTTTGAGTTGTAAATCATTTTCTTGCAATTTCATCTTTTTCAAATTACCATTATACATTAGTTTCCAGTTTTGAAATAAGAATGAAGAGTAAATAGATATCTCGTTTAATTATTCCCACCCGTGTTTTTATTTGAATAAAAAGTATATTTTTTGGTAACTATTTATGTTCGTTTAAAGGTATTAAGACGTTCTTTTTCACAGAATAATTTTTTTCAAAAAATCAAAGTATTTTATTTAAATCTACAGGACAAAAAAGAAAATTTTTTTCTCTTTCATTGGTTCAGTTTTCATGTCACAAACTGATTGGGTAAATTACGGATTTGAAATATCTAAAATATTTCAGTAAAATTTCTTGCAACATGTGAAAATACTCATCTCAATACTGTCAGATGCATTTAAGCAATAAAGAACATTTTTTAAAAAATGTGTACGAGTTAATTTATTTAGGCTGCTTTCAAATTTCAAGCAAATGACTAAATTATTATGCAACATTATCGTGACCATTAAATTAGTAAAAAAAAGAATGCTTTTAAAACGTCTTAAAAAATGTAGGTTAATTTTATAAACTTTATTGTAATATTTATGTCATATGTTTTACAAATTTGTAAGATATAGATGGGGAACTTTTTATTAAAATGCTCATTTATCATATAAAAATTTAGAATTTTCAGAAATTTATATATAATTATGAAGTATTAAATTTTTTTGCATTTTCACCATTTACTAATACACTAGCTCGAAAACGCAGTCAGGTGTTCAAAATTCCTTGTATCAATAATCTCTGTAACAGCGCCACTTTAATAGATTGCAATTAAGTGATTACAGATATATACTGCTATATAATCAATGACTTGTAATCGCGATTGCATGCAAAAACACTTACAAGTAATCATTATCTCTTATTTCATATAGTCACAATGATTTGTAATCACTTCAGGAAATGATTACAGGAAAACAAGATTGCAAGTAATCAAAATGGTAATGATTATATGCAATCGTAATTACAAGTAATCAAAGTACACAGTTACAATATTAATTTCAATCATCAGATCTATGTATAGGATATGCAGATCTATGTATTGGATATGGATAGGATATGCAATTAAAGTATGTTCAGTACGCAAAATAAAAAACTGACCACTCTGAATAATTTTTGATTTAAAGCGATTCCCGAATCCGGAGTTTTGCCCAATAACAATAATACTTATTTTTAAATAAATAAGAGAACGTATGCACGAAATTTTAGTTTTACAGTAAAATTTGGGTTGGACATTTAAAAGGAGCATTTTTGGCCATTTCAATTTTTTTAAATACGTATTTTGAGCTGTGTTCATTTGGCTAAACATGCATTTTTTGTAGTTTTTTCAATACACAATTACATTTCAAGTTATAGGATAAAAAAGCTCACCAATGAGATTTTACAGTGACTTTTGTTTTTTTCAACATTAAAAGAACAATGCAATTATATCACAATGGAGTCCTCAAAATAGTTCAATGCATCAAAAAATCTTACTTTGAAACATAATGAATTAAGATTAAAGTGATAGAATGGAAGAAGTTTTAAAATATCAACTTTATGTGCGTGTGAAATTTATAAGAACATCGAGAAGCTTTAAAAATACTAAGGAAAAGTCTTCGATCAACATTTATTGTCACCGAAGAGAGCGAATGTTCATTAAAATACAAGTGCTGTATTAAAAGTGCTTAAATGTTTTGAAGAACCTTTACCTGTTTCCACTTCGGCTACTCGGCTGGCAGCCTTAAAATAATGTTTTTCTTCTCGCCTAATTGGGTCTTCCGCCGAACGACGACGTCTTCTTCTCAACTAAAAAATAAGAACTTATTAGTCTGGTTTCAATAAAAAATGTCTACATTCTTTAAAATAATGGTTACCTGAAGATCGAATGATGTCTGAGTACGTATGTAGAAAGTGGCGTCGTCTTCGGTCGCTCCTCGCTTCTTTCTCTTCTTCACTCCGTGGCTGGTGACCATAGAAAGAGTAGATATTCCTCCTGTAAACACATATACTGATAACCCAAAAACAATTTCAATTAAACACTATTATAGAGATTTCCTTCTCCTTAAAAATCGTAAACAAAATGTTTGGAATAGAAATTTATAATTGTTCTTCAGATAATGAGAGAAATAAAAGTGTGGACCTAAAATCTTAGTTAAGAAAGCAACTTACGGCAGACTGTCATTCTGCCATCGTTGAACATCTGCATTTGTTCGGATCTGAGGTCCATCCTTTCCTTGTCGTTGAGGGCATCGCTGGGTGCAAAACGGACGATGTCATCAGTTGTGACCATTTTGTTTACCACAATCACAGTTTTGTCAATCTCGGGTGGCTGACTGGTAGATGTTAAACCGGCCACATTGTAATTGGATTTCTTATTTCCAGAGATGCTAAAAAGAAGAAAGATTGATGTTTACAAGACCCTCCTAGATTTTTGAGAGCTATAAATGAGGCCTATGGGAAAAATATGATTGGTTTTACTCTCGAGGGTTTTTTATTACGACCAAAAATCTTAAGAAGGTAAAAAATACTCGATTGAAGTAAACATTTAGAAAGTCTTATACCGTATCTCATTATATGAATGGACTGTATTTTTTATGACCAAAATTTGAAGAAATACACTAAAAAAATACATTGCGAAAAATACTATAAAAATACTGTAAAAAAATACTATACGACATACTTTTTTATATTCTAGCATTAATTATAATTTTAATAAAGAATAAAAATAAATAATTAAGACCGATTAACATTTGATAGAAATAGCTTAAAATTCACATAACGATCGATTATTACACTTATATACAACAATCGATAAATTACATTTAATTAGTTAAGAAATATAAAACGAAATTCAACGAATCTCCAATCAGCATAAAATATCGAATATCTAAGTCATAAGATCCAGAGAAAGACTGTTTATGAGTCATGACAAGGAAAGTTGAAGCTATTTTCGAAGAAAGGGAGTCAAGCTCAACCACCGCAGTGCTCCCCCTCCGGCAAAATCTACATATATTTTGGGAATAAAACAAACACTCCGACCAGGTCTTGTAATTGTTTCTGGAGGAACTGCTAATTCAATGATTGGTAGCGTAACTGGAGTTGTCACATTTGGTGATTGCGCAATGTCTTTGAGAATGAAAACTGGTTTTTAATAGTCTGACACTAATGACTGTTTTTTTCCATGAATAACCAGACAAAGAGTCTTTTCTGAAAGCTCAACGACTTTGTAGAATCAATCATATATAGGTCTGAAGAAACATTTTTAAAGCTGTCTCTTCTCACAAAAACATGAGAACACAATCCAAAAATTGGATAGACAAACGCTTTCGTACGTGAATGTTAAGAAGTTGCATTCGGTTTCAGGTCTAACATGCAGGTTCTCAGTGTTTACAATAGCTCACGATTAACATTTCAATTTGAAGGTTCAAAGAACTCCGTTGGCAGTTGCAAGGGGGGTTTTATAGACGAGTTCAGTGCTTTTAGAGCATATCTGAAAACAAGGGGAAGAGATTCAGTCCGTTTTACATCAGAATAGCATTTCAGATCATCTCCAGAGACTCTGTGGAAGCACTAAGTCGCTAGAATGTGGCGTACGCACTCTGGTTGTTCCAGTCAGGGACCCCCATCAGGGGGAAGGTGGGCGCACGATGCGCCCACTTAAAGCTTAGGGGGAATTTTTACACTAAATAAAACGAATAGTTTTGGGGGGGGGGACTTAGACGAGATAATTTTTTTTAAGTACATAAATAAAAGAAGCAACTGGCCATTTTCAGGCATGAATAACTTGACTACAGGTGCTAACATGGAAGGGGGAAGTTAGCAAATTTTTTTTTGGGGGGGGGGTGAATGCGCCCAAGAGCTTGGNTGGGGGGGAGGGGGGCCACTGATTCCAGTCATTGAGATTAAATACTTTGCTCTTGAATTGAAGGTCTGTTGTGATGATGAAAAGTGGACCACATCTGGATAGTCATTAATTCGTGCGACAAAATGAGAATAGCTCTTGGCCATCGTGTGATTCTTTCGATGCCAATTAAGAGGTACTCGCATCCATCAGTAGGTCCAACAAGATCTATCTGGAGTCGATGTAATTGCTGACTTTGTCCTTCTGACAACTGATACAGGAGGGAGTAAATTCCAAAACATATAGATAGCCATACGAAACGTGAGAGGAGGAGTTTCTTCAATGCAAGAGCACCAAGGTGTGTTAAATTGTAAGAGACATGAAAAAAGTTTTTCGAAAATCTTATGGTACATAAAGACGTTCGTTGTTGCGGCTGATGTTGCAATATACTGAATGTGGGCCTTGCAATTTCATCAGCTGCAGCTGTTACATTGTATTTATCTCTACTTTTGCTGAGTAGTTTATCTTCATCATTTGTTTGGGAATCAGTGATGCCTGAGAAATCAAGTAATGGTAAACTAATGGAGCTTACGTGTGAAAGCGCTTCTGCTACGTTGTCAGAATTGGCCACATACCGTATATTAGTGCTGTATTGAGCAATAGATTGAAATATAGTTGTCGAAGCTGATGTGGTAAGCATGAATCTATTTTTTTTTTTAAATGCGTAAATTAAGATGACCGATTTTGGGCTGAAGCTCTATATATGTACGTTCATGTACGAAAACGAAGTGAACACAAGTTAGCAAATGGATTGACACCTTTTGAAATGTGGAATGGATACAAACCATCAGTTCGACATTTAAGAATATTTGGCTCTTTTGTGTTTGTTCACGTACCCAAAGTAAAACGCAACAAGTTGAACAAGACATCAAAACTAGGAATTTTAGTTGACCACGCAACAAGAACGAAGGGTTATAGGATCTATATTCCAGAAGAAAGAAGAGTGGTAGCAACTATTCATGCTAGTTTTGAGGAAGCGAAAAACTGAGTAGAGACATTATTTGGGAAGAATAAGAAGTGTGAATACGTAAGATATAAAGACAGCTACCAAGAGCAAGTGTTAGACAATAACGAAGAAACAGTTACAAAGAAACAGTTACAAAGAAAGAAGAAATGCTACCAATAAAAATCGAAGAGTGGAAAAGAGTTGAAGCATCAAGTAAATTAAGTTTATGAATAGATGTTTACTGTTACCCACCTTCAAGCAAAGAGAGACTTCGATCAACTATCGAAGAAGAACGATTTTGTGCCAAAAACAAATTAAAGTTCCAACCAGAACTATTTTCATTTAAGTCTAAAAGTCCAAAGCAAGAAGATAGCGAAGATTCATCGACTGATTGTGCAGTTCAAGATTTCAAAGTTATTCTCGAAGACGAAGTATACAACTTGGAATCGCCTAGAACGTACGTGGAAACCCAAGAATCAGCCGACGAGGATAAGCGGAATAAATCTATGGTAGATAAAATTCAGATGATGAAAAATCGTAAAGCATGGAATTTAGTTGAACCCCCAGAAAATGCCGAAATCATCGGAAGCAGATGGGTGTATATTGTGAAGCGAGATGGTAAAAACCAGATAAAGAAGTTCAAGTCCCGGCCCGTAGCTCAAGGATTTAAACAGGTGAAAGGAAAAGATTTTTCTGGCATTCTTTCACCTGTAGTAAATTTTTCAGTTATATGATTTCTATTCATTTTATTAGTAAGTGTTTTATGCTGGAACTGTGTAAAGTTAGACATTAAAAGTGCCTATTTATATGGAAATTTATTTGAAACTTTATATATGTCTCAACCAAAAGGATTTGAAGTTAAAGGTAAGAATATATGGTTTGTAAATTAAATAAAGCTATATATGGTTTAAAACAAAGTGGACGACGGTGGAATGTTGAGTTAGATAATACTTCTGGACAACTAGGTTTTGAAAAACTACTTTGGTGTAATTGTGTTTGTTTATAAATTAAAATCTAAAGTTATTCTTTTGGTATATGTCGATGACATCGTATTATTTGGGGAAGATCAAAACAAAATTGATGAAGTTGTTGATTTACTTAAAAGTAAATTAGGAATTCAGGATGTAGGCAAATTGAAATATTTGTTAGGTGTAAAATTTGAAACGGTAAATGATAGGGTTTATTTACATCAAGTAACTTATAATGAAAATTTAATGAAGAAATTTGAAGAATTACCTAAAACTTTTGTAAATTTGCCCTTAAAACCTAAAACCTGGAATTAAATTACCACCTAAAGTTAAAGAAGAAGAAATTTTTGAAACTGATTTCATGAAAAAATTCCCATATAGAACTCTGATTGGGTGTCTTTCTTTTATAGCTAATAGAAGTAGACCTGATATTGCATTTTCAGTTAATATTTTATCGCAATATTGTAATGGTTATTCTTATCAGCATTGGAATATAGTTCTTGATTTATTAAATTATGTGTTTAATACGAAATATTTAAAAATTAACTTGTCAAGTGTAAATCAAAATAACTTAGTAGCTTTTTCTGATGCTAATTGGGAATGCCATTTAACCAACAGATATTCATCAAGTGGGAATATATTATACTTTGCTGGTATACCGTTCACTTGGAAAACAAGTAAACAAAAGTGTGTAGCTCTTAGTTCTATGGAATCCGAATTTATCTCATTTATAGAATCTGTTAAAGAAATTATTTGGTTTTCAAGAGTTTTAAATGAATTGAATGTATTAGGAAATACAGAAGTACCAATTCAACTCTGTGAGAATAAAGCTGCAATTTATTATTCCAAAAATTCGATTGAAAATGTGAAAACTAAGCACATAGACGTAAGATATCAGTTTATTAGAAATATGTTAGAAGAAAACTTATTTAAATTGGAGTACATCTGTAGTAAAGACAACTTAGCAGATTTTCTCACGAAACCTTTAAATAAAGAAAAATTTCAGTATTTTATTGATAAAGTTTATAATGGATGTGGAAATAAATAATTTCAAGTTATAAACTTTAGTGTTTTAGTCTTTTGCAGATTCGTCCCCAGGATGGAATGGGAAGTGCAGAGAAGTCAAGAAATAATCAGTTAATCAATGTGACGTAAGACATCGTGTTCTATAAAAGAACGAACAATTTTTATTTCACAGGTGGATGAACAGCCCGCCCTTCTTTTGGGTCTTTGGCCGAAGGCCTGATATCCGTCATAGGATTAAGATTGTAGATGATGATGATGATTCTTTATATATTGGTTCAACATTACGATTTTTAGATTTAAGTTAAACATTTAAAGTATTAATAAATGCTGTGTTCCAGTTTACTTGTGTTTTCATCATTTTTAGCGTACTCTACTTTGCGAGTTAAACCCACTTGATTGCTTCATTGTGAACACACATCATACTATCTAACCATTACTTTATGGTTTATATGGAGCACAAGTTTTATGCTTAATTTTGTGCTTGATCTGACGAACTGAATAAGTAAGGACTGGTAGATTGTCGAAATCCTTTAGGGGCGTTATCACTGCGATCCACTCAAACATGTTTTTTTTTTTAATTAATAAGATGAAGAGCTCAAGGCAGTGAGATAAGTATTAGTAGTAATTTTTTTACGTCTCAATAGAACTCAACAATGAGCTATTGGCGACGTTCTGAAACATATCCTTCAGGATGATCTGAAGACATGCCATCACAAATCGGATCCTCTGTGGAGGGGATGACTCCCTTGCTTTTTTGCCCTACGTCCTGCGCGTGAAGTCAAGCACTTAATGATAGAACAGTTTAACGAGGACTGATACCACACACACTCGATTCCACCACCCACTGGCTGATCAAAGTGTTACCCACTCGCACACCGAATGCTGTTAGCGATGCTTGACTTCGGTGGTTATATGGGAACCATGTCTTAAAGATTAGTCTACTGCGGGGTACTTTAAAATTTGACAGCACCGAGAATCGATCCACGCATTTGGTGCTTCGTTCGACGTCCACCTGGAGAGTCTATACATACCTGATGTTGTAAGTGGAAGTGTGCTCTCCCATGACGCTCCTTTCCACCTCCCCCTGTCTATGGTGCAGAAGAAGTCGAGTGGCAAAAGCGTCTGCCAGGTGCCTCTTGAAGTTCTTCACTCTTCCGTCCTCCACTTCATTCTCAGAAAAACGAATCTCGGGAATGCTGCCGTTTGCCAACTGAACCAACTGGAACGGGACAGTGTACAGCTCGGCTGCCGACACTGAAATTCACATTGAAGTAAACATTTCTTAATTTTAGGAAGGATAAACAGGCAGAAGGAAGCAATAAACTTAATAGTATTGTCGTCTGTTTTACTTTTTGATGTAGAACTAAAATTAAATCTCACGGCAATCTTTGCTCAAAATTCAAGGAGAAACAGACGAGTGAAACCTTTTATACCGAATATCAACTTAACCATTCCAACACTCAAATTGTTTCCTTCTTTGAGATCAGTTTCCGTTAGTTTATCTAACGCAGTTCAAGATGTCTCTAACTAGAAGTTCATAGCCCATTGTGCAGCTCTAGTGCGACGTAAATGGACTACAACAACAACTAACTAGAAGTTCATCGAAGAATGATTTGGGTATTCCCTTGGTTATCTTAGATTCAATTATAAATAAATATAACCCACTACATCTAAAAATCTAGGCAGGTCAGATCGAGTGGCAGAAAGACGGTTCCACAGAGCTCAATTCATTGCAGAAAGAGAAAGTCGGGGTAGTTTCACAAAGCAGATGGTCTCATGCAGTTCACTCATTACTCCCTTTTTTAGGATAAAATATGATTGTTTTCATGATTTCCACATGTTTAGAAAAAATTTTCAGTAGCCCGTTAGAGTTAAGACAATGGAGTGTATGCGCATAAGAGAAAAATTCAATCTTTCAACAATCAAGAGAGATCGCCTTCACTTCTCAATAAATTTCTTGTACCATCGTTTCTGTTTGATCAAGTATTGATTTGAATATGTTAAAACAGTGCATTTTAAAAACTTTACATCAAACGAAAAAAAGTTTCAGTACACTTCATTACCAAATAAAAAGAAATATTTACTTGAACTCGAATGAATTTTACACCAGACCTATAATTTAATCAGAGAAGAAGGAAAACTAACGGTAAAACAATTCATTTTTAGCATGTTTTCAGGAAAAGTATTCGTGACCACCGTTACGTTTAAAATTTATTTGAGCTGAAATTTTTCGAAAACTAAAGTGAGGGCAAAAATTTTAAATCTTAGTTATAAACAATCTACCACTATATACTTTTTTACTAAGTGCAAAATATAAATATTCCTGCAACAGTGGGCAAAGAGGTCTTCATAACTTCGTCTATTGTATAATTGTGATAATGTAGTCAGCTTTAAGCACATTTCTAGACGAGCTGTTACGCATCAACCTGAGCTGATTTTAAGCCACCAGTAGGGATCGAAACCAATTTTATTGATAGTTCAATGCCTGGCAAGAAACTTCTGATAACAGTTAAAATTATTTACTTCTTTTTAAAATAAGATGGAAAGGAAATACTATCCAAAAGAAATTTGGATCCGTAAGCAGAATTTTATCATTAAGATGGATCCTTCATACTATTTTTCATTGTAAGTACAGAGCCAACTTCTTCTTTTGAAAAAGTGAGGTCGATGGTGTCTTTAATTCATAAACTTCTTCAAAAATGCATTGCCCTCCCCCCTCCCTAAAAAAGCAGAACCTTATTTTGTCATAAAAACTCCGAATAGAGTACTGGTGAATTTTCTCAAGAACCTATCTTCACAAATTCATCAAATTATGAGTACATTTTTTACAAGCTTACAAAGGAGAAATTTTTTGCAAAAATTCTAGAACAACGCCAGCTGTTAGATTTTTTTATTTAGCCGGTACCCTATATTCCTTCTGCCCTCTCAAGAATTGAAGCGGTCAATATTAAAAGGGGTTATGTAATATTTTTACAAAAATAAGTTTTTTTTATGATTTTGAAATATCAATCACTGATTATCAAATACCGAGTCATTTTCTAGACTGCCTAAAGAAGAGAATCCAACAATTAGGAAGCAATTAAAACCATCTTTCCACAATTGACACAGCTCTTTTGACTTTTCTCGAAAGTGCTGATTTGTTACATACTCCCTTTAACATAGACTGCTTCAATTATGAAAAGGACCCTGAAAGAAGTTTTAAATTTTTTTTCTCTGGTAGCAAAATAAAATAGTAACTGTTCTAAAATATCTTCATTTGTCCAACTTTTAAAATCTTTATAAAGTCTTCCATATCTAAGTTTGAATTATATATGCATGTAATGGTGGTTAAAATCACTTGAACTCGAACAAATAAACATTAAACCAAGGATCATACACTAAATCATAACTTTTATAACTACTAAGAAGAATTTTCTTTCAAAAAATCGAAGAAAAGAAAAAACAGCCAAAAACTATGAATTTACTTCTATTTTTAATTGTTCACACATTGGCTGTTGTATATGTGTTGGCTATATTATTGTGTTCATCTTGATCATCGAAAAGGCTACTTCGACCAGAGATCGCTCGTTGATGGAAAACGCGGGCTCACATTTGCCTCAATCCTCCATACCCATGAAAGAAGTTCTATTGTGTAACAATTGTTTCTGACTAAAGTAGAAAAACTCAGTTTATTTAAAGAGGTGTGGAAAGTGGTTTACTTTAAATCCACTGACGGTTCTGCACGTAAAAAGTCGTCATTTAACCAGCAGTCTTCTCCGCACAGCAAAACCATGTTTTGAGATAGGAAATCAATAATGTATTGGGGAAAAACATTCTCCCAATTTTACCCATTTGCTAAACCGCCAGTGGGTTTAATGTTCATTAAGATGGAGGCAACTATCTGCTTTGTGCTACGAGGCCGGTAAGCAGTTCATTTTGCTGCGTTACAAAATAGAAAAATAATTGTGTTAGCTCTATTTGAATAAATACACAGCTACCTCTCACTTATGCACCACCTCTTTTCGGAGCCTTTTTCATTTATACGATGATTAACTCAGTTCCCTATTCACTATATAGCAAAATAATGATGTTTATAGAAACGATTTATCGATTCATGATATTTATAATAATTGTAAATAGCTATGCACCGGAAGTTTTCTTAGAATAGCGAAAATGTAATTTTTTTCCTTCAAGGAGAAAAAAAATCAGACTTTTTTGAGGAAAGTTTTTAGGTTAAAAATTGAAGTAAATAAGCAATCCTTGTTACAGATAAATAGAAATATGATTCAGTGCAAATAGGTCTTCCCTTAATGACCTTTTACACCTTTGTTGCTTCCAGAAGTATATTCTTTATGCAATTTTGAATAGGGTGTCTTTTCTGATACACATTGAAAAATCTATCCTTAAAGGAAAGAACTCGTGTCCTGAAGTGACGAGGAGAGCCCAAAGAGAAGAACTTCCACCCCCCCTTCTTTTTTTCTGAACGAGCCAAAATCTGTCTTAAATACTGACTCAGCCATTTTATTCGAAATAGTTAAACCTCGTAACCACAGTAACCGCCACTGCTCGGGACGAATGGCGAGGGGAGTTTTTTCATTAGTCAGACTATAGCGACTATAATTAAACAACTTATTATGCAGCATGATATGACGCCCGAGACTTTCTTTACACTTTTTTTTAAAAAATTTATCATTCGTCCTTTATCCCCCCTCCCATAGAACATTTCAATTATAGCGAACTCAAACTTGTACAGCATTCAATATTTGCTTCAAAACAAAAGGTAAAAAAAGGAAGGAAGAAAACCAAATTGAGCTTATCTTTACAAGTGACAAAATTAAGAAATTTGAAGAAAATCCATTAACCACTTAAAAGCTTTAGCTGGTTGTTTTAAAATTCTTGAATCAACTTTAAATAATAGGTATTTTAAAAAAAATGTAATCGCAACTGCTCAGTGAGAAAGCGGCACTAAGATAAAGCGAATTCAAAGAGGAAAGTTTAAAGAATTACACCAGCTACAAAGGTTTGAGAAAGCTAATGTTCCGGTTAATATTGCAAGAAATCATGCATAAAAATCTCGCAGAGACTGAAATTTATTCTACATCACATGGATGGGTGGAGAAATTGAAGATTCGGGTCTGTTTAAAAACTCTGAAAAAAGTGCAAGTGGGGACGAAAAAAGCAACGGAAAGAGGAATTAAAAGCTTTTATTTAAGGATGAAAACCAAAGGACCTTTTCAATTGGGTGCTTGCACTTCAAGAAGAAGAAAACCATATATACCCACACATGTGACCTGATACTTGACAGGCTCGGCTTACAAGAAATTAAATCGAAAGAACAGTTGCTAACGTAAACAAATGCCGCATTTCAACAACCCATGAGGATCGAGATACCCACACTACGTCCTTTCTTGGTGTCCCATTGTGATGAAACCTGTTTTTTTCCCTTCAAGATAATACAAAAAACATGTTGCTTAATCCCCCCTCCCTAAACGCCAATATTCTTTTCCACACTGCCACAATTAAAAAAAAAAGACAGTAAAGAAAGATAAACTGTTTTGTCATATGTTGTAATGCAGATAGAGAGTAGTAAAAGCCTCGGTGTTCAAAAACAGCAAGCCGCTTCTGTATAAGTCATCGAGCAACAGTGATGAATACCAAAATTTTCTTACCCTTTCTTCGGGCATTTGAGAAAAAATAGAAACAGAAAATAGAAAGTGCTCCTATTTATGGATCAATGTTCAGCGCATCTACGAGATTAACACTAACCATATAAAAGTATTGTTTTTTCCTGGTACAGTGTACGATAAAGTACAACCTTTAGATTTATGCAAAATCCGTGGCTTAAAAGTGCACTACAGGAAATATTTGATCTTGCCGAAATAGAAACAGGCAAGTATGCTGAAACAGATGTTAAAATTTCGTTCTTATTGCAATAAATATGGCATATGGGCTGCATGTAGAAGTAGATATTTCATTTTTTCATTTTATAACCATCGTTGAATAGCCAACCCAATTTTGGGTTTACGACTACAAATGTTCAACTCCGTAAACCTTGTGATTTTGAACCTAATCCAGAAGACAAGGGAGCTCCTGGATTAAATAATGGGAGAAATTGTATCTTCGTAGAGGACTTTTTGATGAAACTAACTTGCATTTGCATTACATGGAGAGGAAAACCACGAAAACCTCCCACGATAAGCTTAACGGGAAGGGAACTTTATCTCATTATCCACTGAAGATATTTTACGTCAGCACTTATGATGATGCACAAATGATGATGATTTGACAACAATAGAATTAAACTAATAAAATGACTGATGATAATGTAGTTGATGATAATGACGAAGATGATGAAATTCGTTTGTCCGAATCATGCGAAAGCATTAGAAGCTTTAAAAACTATTCGTGATTATTTGCAGATTAATTCACCTACTGAAATTCCCTTTTCTTATTTGTGTGTACATGAAAAGACTGTTTTGAAAATTCGTCGAAAAAATATCTTTTATGCTTTAATTTGCAGGAAAATAAATTATTATATGGTATGTTACTCTTTTTTTCTTTTGTTTTAAGGTTGACTTAAAACAATCCTTCAAACTTCATTCACTCTTTAAAATATTAATTTAACTTAATAATCCGTACATTTAAACTTTGCATGCATACTTCCCTCTTTGATAATCGCATTGCAGTCTTTTCTTCGAATAAAAAATTGTATGCAAAAGGATATATTTATTAGTTATTTCGCATAAGAAAAGGAATAGCATTGATTAAGTGAAAATTAAGGTCTTTCTTATTAGTAACACTCACCTTCGTCTGGTTCATCGTCTGTAATGATATCGTCTCCTGATGAAGAAGCGCGATTCGTCTCCACATCTTCATGACATCGCCCGAGTAATCTGTTGAACAGGTTTTTTACTTTCTTCCAGGAATTAGAGAAGAAATCTCTTGCTCCCCTCTTTCTCCTCTTTCTGCCAAAAATACAGTTTTTAAAAATATCACAAAAAATTGCACCACAAATTTAATTGCAGTGTAGTGCGTAAAAAACAATATAATATAATATAATATAATATAATATAATATAATATGATAT